>NW_019416476.1:48655-214399 GCF_000390285.2 Anoplophora glabripennis | reverse complement strand
AAAAAACAAGTTTTTGGCTTTATTATAGCACATTGACAGCTATTTGACAGCTGCCAACTGTCAATTTTGAAAATCTAACAACAGATCTGAATTCAGCAACCTCAAAAATATAAACCTAGATAATAAAAAAAATGAAATAGGCTATTTCAAAAGTCTATACACACTGCGCATATACATAAATCCGTGGAGGATATTCGGAGCTTTAAAGCTCTGTACCGGCCAAACTATCCATTTTTGAGCTTTGTGGCCATTGAGACAATTGACCAGTATGATGAACTCTATCACATATCAAAAATTCAGCGAATTTGACCGGGACCTAATTTCCATAAGATTTGTGCGGGGTCCTTTCGTTTTGTTCCGTTCCAAAAGGTCTCCAAAATGCCATGTTGTGATAATATTAGTAAACAAAATATCCCTCTTATTTCTCCCTTTCGCAATTGTAATTGAGTGATTGATAGAAGGTGCCTATAATAAATTAAAATTACCTGAATCACACCAAATTCCGCATTGCTGCACTGCACTGCTAGGCAATTTATCAACCACTTGTCATCTGCTGTGTTTTATTGCCCAGTAGCCCAATGCAACTGTAATCGTTTTCCTTTGCCCGCGCTCGCATTCTTCAACAGAGCGTATACATTTATATCGCCTCCACGTTTAGTTCTATCAGACCTGTATATGGGTATGGCTAAATAAATATGGGAACAAGTTTTTCAAATATTTCAATGCCGAGTTGCTGCGTCAGCGACCGAACCTGGTACATACTATCATTCTGTTGATTTTTCAATTGATATCGGTAAAACTATACGAATGGTTTTCACGATTTAAAAGTGGTCGTCGAAGCTTTCAAACTTCAGTCTCGATCGAATATCAAAGTGATGCTCACTGTTTTTTGCATTTTGAATTCTTGCCTCAAGGTGAAACAGTGAACCGTGTGTACCTACTATCAAAGCGTTTTACAAGGGTTACGTGAAAAAATTCGTAAAAAGAGACCAGAGTTGTGACGAGACAACTCATTGTTATTGCAACATGACAATGCGCCCGCACACTTAGCTTTACCAATTCATCAGTTTCGTGCCAAAAATCGGATTACTGTCCTCCCTTACCCTTCTTACTCGCCAGATCTGGTTCCTTACGATTTTTTCTTATTTCCGAAATTAAAATCAGTGCTGAAAGGATGCCTTTCCAGACTATTGATGACATTAGGGCAAATTCGTCACAGACTTTAAAGGCCATTTCATATGATACTATCCAGGACTGGTTTGCGAAAAGGAAACCGCTGGGAAAAGTATGAGAAAATCATTTTTTTTGTCACACTGAAAGAAATGGGCTTATTAAACTGTTTATCTAGAATAATGTGTATAGTGCATATTAAAACTTTTATAACCAATATACAACTTTTATTAAAAAAAAGCAATCTTCTCCATACTCATTATTCAATGAGTTTAACTGGAAGGTGCTTAATACACCTTATGCATCTATGAAATAAAGGTTATAATGAATTACTTATACATTATTANGTTAAACATTAATTATTTCCAGGAGATGGTTTGGTCGTGGAGGACCTGCAGCGTGGTCCGCACGTTCACCGGACTTGACACCGATGGATTATTTCGTTTGGGGTGCTGTTAAATAAAAAGTCTACGAGGTGCCAGTTGATACCCTAGAAGATCTAAGACAGCGAATAGTCCAAGCGTCTAGGTATAATATTAATTGGTAATTTTTTGGCCGTTTCAATTTACAAATAAATTTTCATGTATTGTTTGCCAACTTATTTTATTTAAAAGTACACAACACAAGTAAATAAAGTAACAACAAACCACCTGAAAAAATTTAGGAGTATTGCAAGGGTCGTTACGTGGTCACATTACGACATAGTCACATTAAATGTTAGGTACTTAAATATTTCTATTGTTTTCATCATTTTTTTTAACACCCTATATCTCAAAAACGAAGCATCCTATTTTAATACTATTGGTTAAACCCAAAGGAAGCGGAGACAAAAAGGCTTATTTGACTCACACATACTCGAGACTAAGACCAATGTTAATAAGTAAGTACTATATTTTTTTTAGGTTTTATGAGGAACGTCTTCCTAAAGTTTATCGATAGAATCCAGAAGCACCCTTCCGAAAAATTAATTTTGTCATGAAACTATAAGAGTTAAGAAAAAAAGTGAATGTACACTTTTTGTCAATAACAAACTGTTTGGCTTAAATAGCCTTTTTCATTTAGAAGTTATTTAAAAAATTCGAATTTTTTTAAAATTTTTTAACGCCCTATATTTCGAAAATGAAGCATCTCTGGAAAAAAATTTATATTTGATTTTTTTCTTGTTTTTTATGAGCAATATCTCCTTAAAGTTTGTCGACTTAATCCTGAAACACCCTGTATATACGTATAAGTTAGGGTAGAAATAATTATTGTCACATCACGTACTATCACGTGAGCTCATATGACATTTTCTACATATTTTCTAAACTGTATAATTAGATCATTTTATACCGTACAACCCTGATCCTTTCCAACAATCTCTGTAAAATTATTCCTTTTGGTCTAACCTGACTATCAAAATTTATGTGAAATTGTGAATCCTGTTTCTAACAGCTAAAATATAATAATATTAACGGAGTGTGTTGCTTGTTGCTTATCAGTTGGGTACTAGTTTCTGCTTAGAAGAAAGTTAGAAGTAAAAAAAATGAAGAAAGGTGTTGATTTAGGTATATAGGGTGATTCACAACTTATCCAAAAAAATTTGGGAATAGATACGGCATGAGAAATGGAGTCAATATCGTAAAAAAATATGTCCTTATAGTTTCCGAGAAAAAAATTATTGAAGTTGTAGTACTTTCAACCATTACATAGCTGGACAACTGTGGTCTCTAGCGTCATTCGTAATACGCGTGGAAAGCCACGTGGCCTCAGCGACTCCGAATACTGAAATCTGATTTAACAGTCATCGTTGCCATAGTGTTTACAATAGTTTTTTAGTGGTTAGTGTCAAAAATGGCTTGCGTGTATAGCAACTCGGAGTTGATGGATATCGTTTTAATTTATGGTGAAGCAAGAAAACATTTATATTATGGTAAAGCATTTGTGTTATGGTGTAACTGCATTTGTATTAATTCGTAGAAACCGAGTAAGACGGAAACAAGCTGATGATACTGAGAACGTACGCAATGTTATAGTCAGTTGAACATGCAAAAAAACGTCTGGTAATAAAATTTAATGAGTTTCTTAGGCGTCCCTAAAAAAGATATTTTAAATATTTAAGTTCTCAAACAATTTTATTATATTGGTGGTAAATTCGTTTTGTTCCATTTCAATAGGTCTCCAAAATGCCATGTTGTGATAATATTAGTAAACAAAATATCCCTCTTATTTCTCCATTTCGCAATTGTAATATGAATGATAGATTGAAGGTGCCTATAATAAATTAAAATTACCTGAATCACACCAAATTCCGCATTGCTGCACTGCACTGCTGGGCAAGTTATCAACCACTTGTCATCTGCTGTGATTTATTGCCCAGTAGCCCAATGCAACTGTAATCGTTTTCCTTTATCAAGTGAAATTCGAAATGGAGAGATTTGATGATAATATTTATATATTCGATGAAATAATGGTATAGTTAGGTAGCGCCGGATTTACGTTTGTGAGGCCTATAGGCAGAAATTTGGTGTGTGCCTAGTTAAGGGATTGAAACAAAAATGATTTTTTATGCGTCTCTTTCAAAATTGTCTCTCGAATTTATTAAATAAATAATCTGCCTTGATTTCAAAGGAAAAATTTAAACATTGCAAAGAAAATTAAATCGTATTTTCTCTAGGCACAAAAATTTACAAACTACAAAAATTAGTGAATATCTTTCCCACTAATTTAATTATAAAGTGTAGTGCATAATAATGAATTTTAGTACTAAAATAATAATAATACTTTTGATTGATTACTTATTGATTGATTAATTAATTGATACTTAAAAAAGTTTTTATATTTGAATTTAAATTATAATAATTAATCTATATAATTTGGTAAAATTTTGGTTACAAATTATTTAACACTNTAACTGTTTTATGGCTTGTAATTGTTTTGTTTTTTCAAATGTAAATCTTGTCTAAATCTTAAAAATTGTTATTTTGTAGGTCCTATTAGAAACCGCTGATGTTAAATTTTACATAAGATACGGAGGAACAGAAGGTTAACGGTGACAAAGAATTAGATGGAAAGAAGCTCAACCTTTCAAGGGATGCTTCATTCTTAAGGTGGAAGAGTTATAGTGCAAATTCTCATGTAATACAAGAAAATGCGAGTGCATCGTTGCTAAGAAAATAAGCTGGACAGTTTTGGGAGCGATTTGTCATCATTTTTAATGCTTAAAAGTATGTTTTATGTAAATTTGATGCCCTCTAACGGCTGAACAAGCAACTTAGGAAAGAGGTACCTAAGTTTAGTTAAACTAATTTTTTGATCGCAGGAAGGAGTTATCGATGTATATCACGTATCTTTTGGTAGGTAATAATTGTTAATTTCAATTCGCTGGTAAAGTCTTCTGGTTGTCTAGGTTGTTATTTGTTTTATTGTTTTAATAAATAACTGTTTTTGTAAAACTGTATGTAAAACTTTGTACAGTAATCTGTGTGGTATTTTTAGTATGTCACCAATTTTAAATAATATAAAATAAATGTCGAAAAAGTTCTTCAGCTACAGCGAAATTATTTTTATGTGATTTTAAGCCAATAAAGTTCAAAGTACAAACTTGTGTCAAACAATTAACAGTTTTCGGTATACAGGGCATTGAAATTAAAAAAAACATTACATATCTTAATTATCTTCAAACACGTTTAATATAGAATGATGAAACTTTAGCGAATGACTTATCTGATCAAAGTTAAAAATCCACTGGATTCGAATATAAATACGTATAACAGTGGCAGAGATACCAGAAGTCTCCCTTATTCAAAACTTTATAAATTCGATTCCACTGGATATTTAGAAAATTCTAACATTATCTATAACTTATTTAGGTTTCCAAAAGATATTCACTTTATTCAATATATTCCTCTTTCTAAAAGAAATTGCGCCAATTAGCTTCTCAGATTTTTCATGATACGATATACTTCTCACTATGAATGAAGTGCTTGGAAAAGTTAATGATATTTTAAAAAAGTAATAAATCGAAAGTGCTTTGTTTTTCGAATAAAGGATGTCGTTTTTTTTTCTTGGAAACATTATAATTAGTTAGAAGTAGTGACAAAATGTACAATGGCGTTGAATTTCTGGATTTAGGGAAAGTAACTCCCGGTATCTCTGCCGCCGGTATACGTATTTATATTAAAATTGGGTGGCTTTTGAGCTTTAATTAGATAAATTATTAGCCTTATTTACGTCATTCTATATTAAATTTATTTAGAGATATTTTAGAAAGGGTGACTTACATTTTTTTAATTATGTATCTCGAAAACTATTGATTTCCGTATCCGTGTTTATGTATCACTGAAAGAACCATCCCTTAAAGTTTATCGACGTTCTTAATTAACACCCTGTATATTTCACCCAATAAACTCTAAACTGTGAAACTGACACTCTTTTAATTGTACAAGTTATTGATGTGTAGCCGAGTATTACTAGATACTGAATATAAAATTGTGGGTTCACATTCTTTTGTATGTCACATGACGTGAAAATAATGTTTCTGCCTTCAGATTACAAGAGTACACTAAAATTTTTCACATGAGCTCACGCGACTGCAAGTTGATATTTTTTACTGCGTCCTTAAGATAAATAAACTAATTTATCAAATAACCTTCCCAAACAATTCAAAAAATGAGGAAAATATAGCCCAAGGCAATTTTGTCTTTTAAAAATTTCCTTAAAATGTTATATGTTTATTTTAATATTTGCTTATTTTAAACGTGCAATTATTTTGGAATAAAATATATAATTTGTATGAAGTGAAATTCGAAATGGAGAGATTTGATGATAATATTTATATCTTCGATGAAAGATTATTATAGTTAGGCAGCGCCGGATTTACGCTTGTGAGGCCTATAGGTAGAAATTTGGTGTGGGCATAGTTAAGGGATTGAAAAAAAACATTATTTTTTATGCGTCTCTTTCAAATGAATAATGCATTTATTAAATATATAATCTGCCTTGTTTTCAGAGGAATAATTTAAACATTGCAAAGAAAATTAAATTGTATTTTCTCTAGGAAGAAAACTTTACGAATTAACAAAAATTAGTGAATATTTTTCCCACTAATTTAATTATAAAGTGTAGTGCATAATAATGAATTTTAGTACTAAAAAAATAATAATACTTTCGATTGATTATTTATTGATTAATTAATTGATACTTAAAAAAAGTTTTTATATTTGAATTTAAATTATAATTAATTTATATAATTTGGTAAAATTTTGGTTACAAATTATTTAACACTACATAATTTACAATAATGCTTTTCGAGCTTTCTTGTCAGCAAAATCATCAGAAAAGTTTTTTCAAATTGGTGGGGGCCTATAGACAGTGCCTAGTCTGCCTATGCCCAGGCTGTAGGCGCTGTAGATAGGCAACCTCAAGACAGTCTGTGATATATTTTGTTTAATATCGGTCAACCACTGCCACGTGTCCCTGTGTAATAGACACGCGCCAAATTTTAGTAATGCCGAAGGGTTCTTCTTTTTTGCAGGGGTGAACTTTCATTAATCGAGTATAACGTTTTACCCTTTTTAATGCACACGTTCCATAAAGAAGGGGTAACGTAAACATAAAGAAGCCGGCGACGTCCAACCATTAGATATTAAGCGAACACTATCAAGGAAATTGGAATATCACTTTTTTTTTTCAGAAATAAGAAAGTTGTTTATTTTTTATTTTTTTTTTCACCCTGAGATTTTGAAAATTGAAAAGAAACAACCAGTATGTCTCATTTCAACACATGAAACACAGTGTAAGCACCTGTAGATAGGAACAAACTGGACAAAATCACAGGGATTTAAATCAAATGAACGTGGTGGCCAGTGAATTGGAATAATGTCCCCTGCATCTGAATCTGTATGGGTACTGATCATTACATTGCGACTGAAGTGCAGTGGTGCTCCGTCATGCATAAAATACCTACGTGTAATTCCTAGATTAACTGGTAGATCGTAAAACAATTCCGGCAGAGAATTTGGGAGAAAATCTAAATAACTACCACCGAGACGATATCTAACAGAACCAATTGTAAAACACGATTTATCCGTAAAAAGAACTGGCGCATATTCTTCGAGAATTATAGACGAGTTCAGAAGGTAGAAGTTGTTGAACTGGGTCAACATGAAAAGGATGAATTAATTGTTTGAAGATTACTTTGTTCACTATATTTGTATAAACTATAGTCTGCCTCCGTATTAATGTTACATTAGAAGCTGGTTCCTTTCCACCATTTCCAGAGTTTCTTCTTTCATAATCGGTACTCCAGCTTGATAAGGACATCTGGCATTATCTCTGTTTTAAACTAACCAGTTCCTCGAAGACGTCTTTCAATATTTTTGAAAGTTCGATGATTTGAGATTGGATTATTATTGGGCACATTTACACGGCAATTTAATTCAGACAATCCTAGAACTAATAACATATCGGTTTGTTCGTCATAACTGTATTTATCGTTCATCTAAGAAAAGTTTAAATCAACGAAATTTATTTATTAATGATAATTCGTCAAAATAATGACAACTGTAACCAATAGTTTTTATCAAATGAAAGTACAATACAATTTTTTTTACTTTGCGTCACTGACAACAATGATCATATTGAACAGTTCTTATAAAAGAACTGTCCGCAAGTTTCTGTAAATTCGAATTAGTTATTTCGTTTCTGTTATAAAATAAATTATTTTTTAGATGACGTAATTATTTCAAGTTTGAGTCGAAAATGCATTTAGTAATAATTTAATAAATAAAAAAGTAATAATGAACACAAAACTATTGCTAATACAAAAATATAACAAGGTTAAGGTAAAAAATACACAGTTCTGTTAATCAAGTTACGTCGTTTACTATGTCATAAACTGTCANTTCAAGTTTGAGTCGAAAATGCATTTAGTAATAATTTAATAAATAAAAAAGTAATAATTAACACAAAACTATTGCTAATACAAAAATATAACAAGGTTAAGGTAAAAAATACACAGTTCTGTTAATCAAGTTACGTCGCTTACTATGTCATAAACTGTCAGGTACAAGATTTGTTCAGAAAATAACTGAACTTTTTGAATTACGCACTCATGGACATATACAGGGTGATTCAAAAAACCACTGACAGACTTCTAGGGTAAGTAATACCTGAAAATTGAGACGAAAAGTCTTAATAAACATAGGGTCGCAAATGCTTCCTTAACGAGATACAGGGCGTTAAAGTTTCTGTAAAATTAAAGCGTAAAAATGACAAAAAGGAAGCTTATAATCTAGTTTACTTAACTCACTTGTACACATTGACATTAGTGACAGGCGATGTTTAATTTTATTTTGAATAGCACAAGCCTATTATGCGAAACTAAAATGAATGAAAATAAAATTGGATTTACAAATTTTCTACAAAGGTGTTTCTCTTAAAAATTATTGCTTTATTCCAAATTTTGCAAGCGACCAATTCGATAGACAATTGAACACTTTACACGAAAATAATGCCCGTTTGACAAAATTAGCAGTGGCGTAGACAATATTTTTATCTCTACGACACTGCTGCTCATAAAATTTTGAGCAGTACATCAAACATTGGTCTTAAGGTGCTAACTACTCATAGTAAATTTGAAATAGATATGTTCAGGCATTTTGGAATTATTGCAGACAATGTTTAATTTTACAGAAACTTTGACGCCCTGTATCTCGTTAAGGAGGCATTTGCGACCCTATATTTATTAAAACTTTTCGTCTTAATTTTTTATGTATTATCCACCCTAGAAGTCTGTCAGCAGTTTTTTGAATCACCCTGTATAGTGATATGCGGTTGGCAGCATTGCGTTGCGAATAAGCTCCTCTGTAACCACATGTTCATGTATTGTTGATATATCATTTAGTTTTCGTGATACTGTTATTTGAGTCCAACGTGTAAGTGTTAGTGACGATTTCTGAAATGTGGATTTTATAGAACAACTATGCAACATAAAACGTTGCGTGGTACTGGGGAAAACTTTCACGGAAACGTTTCACCTTTTAAAACAAGTTTACGGAGATGATGCTCTGGGTCGTACGGAATGTTACGAATAGTTTTCATGATTTACAAATGGTTGTCTGTCAATTGAATATAATCCTCGACCAGGAAGAACTTCGACTTCAACTGTTGACTGCAAATCTTTTATTGACTGTAAGAGAAATTGCATCTCAATTGGGTCGTGCCATGAAATTTTGACTGAAGAATTGAACATGCATCGAGTTGCTACAAAATTTGTTCCTTGTTTAATGACCGATCAACAGAACGAAAGTCGTGTGGACATTTATTAGCAACTCCTTGAATAATCCAATAACGATGAAACATTCATTGAAAGGATTATAACTGGAGACGAAAACCGGGTTTACAGCTACGACATTGAGACAAAAGTTCAATCATCACAATGAATTGGCAAAAGATTTGCGCGACCCAAGAAAACACATCAGTCTCGATCCATTGTCAAAGTGATCATTGTTTTTTTCTACTTTAATGGAATTGTGCATTTTGAGTTCATGCCTCAAGGTGAAAAAGTGAACCTTATATACTATCAAGGCGTTTTACAACGATTACGTGAAAAAATCCGCAGAAAGAGGCCACAGTTGTGGCGGGGCAACTCATGGTTCTTGCGCCATGATAATACTCCCGCACACTCAGCTTTGTCAATTATTGTCCTCCCTCAGCCTCCTTACTTGCCAGACCTGGCTCCTTGCGAATTTTTCTTATTTCGGAAATTAAAATCAGTGGTGAATGGTAGCCGTTTTCATGCTATTGATGACATCAAAGCAAATTAGTTACAGACTTTAAAGACCATTTCAAATGGTATCCAGTACTACTTCGCGAAATGGATACATCGCTGGGAAAAGTGTGTGAACAATGGAGGGAAGTACTTTGAATGAGACAAGGACCAAGAATATATGAAATTAATAATAAAGTTTAAAAAAATAAAAAATAAAGTTCAGTTATTTTCTGAACAAACCTCGTATATAGAATATTATTTCAAGGCATTCCAGAGTTATTTGAAAAAACATTTTTTTTTTGGCAAATTTGATGCCCTCTAACGGCTAAACAAGCAATGAGCAACTTAGTTTAAAATTTAGTTAAACTTACTTATTTTAATTGCAGGAAATTGTGGTAGTTCCATATGTACGGAATATTGGAACACCTGGTAAAAATTATTACTATTTCTCTGTTAAAATTTTGTGTTCTGTGGTTTTGATTGGTTTCCTTTGTATTTCACTAACTATTTACAATCATTTGGTTGTAGAGGACACTCTGTGTATGTTGATTCACCTAAAACATTTTTCTGCATTTGTACAAAAACAGATTTTTTAACAAGAATTACCTTTTTTAACGTGAGGAAGAAAATAGTTTACTTTCTGTTCATCTTCATTCGTTTAAGTAACTCCTTATTTTAACACTCAATTGAAAACACTTTGTATACAAGTTTATTTTGTATATGGTTCATAATAGATACATACTTTTTACAATAGGTACAAATTTATAAGTCAATTAGTAGGATATCTTTTGGACAAAACTTTTCCACTTCGGCTTAAATTTAAACTGCTGATTATGACATCCAAGTTTGGAAGGCTTCACGGGATATCGGTCCTGACGCCCCTCATGCTCCACTTCTCACGTCGTCGCGCGTTAAAAGCTTCGTCCCTCAGAAGCGTCTTACATAATCAAGCATTTCACGATTCGTTGTGATATCAACAGGTCTGTGACAAGTTTCATTTTAGAAATGCGCGCCCTGGCCCCGCCTTCGGCAACGGCCGGTTTCCGTAACGTTTATGACCCGCTCGAGAACCCCATCTCCTTTGTTTTCCCTTCTCTCTTCCACGAGTGGGTTAGGGGTGCACCCCGCTCGCTCGCACACCCCGTTAATAAAACATCCCCGCCGGTGATTTAGTGCGACTTGTTTCGTAATAAAAATCCCTTTTATTCTGTCTATTAATTATTCAAACGATGTGTTACGCCAGACGAGTGTTGCGGATGAGATTTCTTGGAGATACGAGTTTAGGGATTTCGATGTGTGTGAGAGATAGCCGATGGATATAGTGCTGTTACTACTATTTATATATCTTTCAGCGAAGTGCTCATAAAATTGCCACAGAACCTGAGCCTTCATAAATGATAGGAAGCCACGTGACCAGTAATTTTGTTTGGAATTTTATTTCCTTCATGTTGATAATTAAATTTCGATAAAATTAAAAATTATTAAAACAATAAGATCAAAATTACACTAAAACACAACATTCTGCTTCACGACTGTGATTGGTGTATTTTTTCACGCGATTCTATTCAACCAATCAGCGATTGCATTATCTCGAGCGCAGAAGTAATGGTTTGTTACTGTTCATTGTAAACGAATATTGGTGACGTCAAGAATTAGAGATTTTACGAGTACCAGTCGTGCAATGTTGGGTTGCCTAAGCTCGGAGGTCACGTGGCTTGTAAACATTTATGAAGGTTCTGTATATACTTCTTATGTCGTGTTTGTAAAATGCTTGCCTGCGTATCTATCCCTGTACTACATCGAAAACATTTAACTTTGACAAACAAGATGACATTTAAAGTGGGGTTGGCCTTTAAATAATGTCCGTACAAATAAAAATATTTCTTAAAATAACACAGCTCAACAAAAAAATCGAAAAAATTACCCCTGGAGTCTGACTATGTCTTCTCATATGTTTTCGGGATCTTTGAATCCAAATCCATTTAACCCCATCACCTCAGGATTTTTCATAACCTCAAAAAATAGGCCCAAAATCGCAATAAATCCTCTACCCTTTGACCCCTCAATCGTAAAAACCTCTTAAACCCCATAACCTCAAAATGCCATGACCCCAAATTCCCGGTAAAAAAGAGACTTATTCCCGTTGAAGCCCTGAAACAGAGTATTACTTTATAAATGGTAAGGACAGCAATGATGTCCGAAGATTTGACTCATAAGAGTTCGTACATAAGGCTAATCTTTACTGGGTTATGAGGTTATGGAGTATAGGGGGTTCTTTAAGAGTATAGACAACGAATATAGACCTCTTATAAAAGAAATTGAAATGCACGTAGAGCCTATACTAGACTATATCTGTCCTCCAAGATTACATAGGAGAAACTTATAACATACTATACACGTCCTCCAAGATTTTATTCCCGATTTCCAACCCTGAGCGTTCTTCTATAAGAGGTCTATATTCGTTGGTACAGGTTTAAGGCTCAAGAAGAATACATGGCTCGAACATACTGTGTTTCAGGGCTTCAACGCGCATAAGTCTATTTCTTACCGGGTTCTGGAATTTTGCAGTTATGGCATTTTGAGATTATGGGGTTTAAGGGATTATGGGGTTACGGGGTTATTGGGATTGACTGGTCAATGGATAGAGGAATTATTGCGTTTTTGGGCCTATTTTTTGATGTTATGAAAAATTCTGACATGATGGGGTTAAATGGACCCCGAATTTGGATTATGGGGGCGATTATGGTTATTGCTGGTATGAAAGCCTTTTAGCGGAGGAAAGGGCGGATTTACACAGCTTGAGAAGAGAAGGAAGGGTATCAGATGCCCAAAGAATTAAAGAAAATACATTCAGCAAATGGCAGAGGGAGTGGGATAATATCGAGCAGGCCAGATGGACCTATAGGTTTATTGGTGATATCCCTAGGTGGACCAATAGGAAATAGGGTGAAATGAACAATTTTATGGCTCAATTTTTCTCAGGACATGGTAGATTTGCTACATATTTAAAGAGAATCGGTAGAATAGAGACAGATCAGTGCATATACTGTGAAGAGTTGGACTTGCCTGTACATGCAGTCCTGCAATGCCAACGATGGGAGGGGGTGCGAAGAGAGATGGAAGCAGTAACAGGTGGCCGAAAATCTTATAGAGAAAATCACGGAGTCAGGGGAAAGTGGACTAAGGTTATTAGAGGAATAATGGAGATCATGAGAAAGAGTGACAAATATGAGAAATAAATGGGGAGAAGCTTAGACAGCCGTTCCTCCCCTTTTCATTCTCATTCTCGTGGAGAAGAAAGGACGACGATGGACAGGATTGGCGTCTGTTTTCTGTTTTGTCTGTTTTTTTGTACTGTTTGTTTTCTGTATATTATATATCTTTGTCATATACTGATGTTTTGTTTTATTTTTAGTGGTTAGAATTGTTAGATTTTATTGGGTTTTTGAAAACATAACAGTCTCACCTCGAGGTAACTCCGAAAGGATGAGTTCGAGGGGGATTGATTTCAGTTAAGGCCATTTGCTGGGTAAAGCTAAGGCGCCCTCTACGACACCCCCCCCCCCCCCTCAGGTAATGGTGGTCCTCTTAGACATTTCGTAGTACCTACTGTAACTACTCGTATCCAATGCGTCCAAACGTTTCCCTTTTTCAGAACTACGATTGTACCAACAACAAAAACCGATTCGGGCTGACTTAAGTATCTGCCCCCATAGGCTTGGCTCGAGAACAACAAGTTCGTGGCTTAGGAAGTACATTGTAAATCTGTAACCCGAAAAAATATGGGCTGTAAATAAGTTGATATTCATTGTCGACTGGCCCAAAAATCCCCCCACATAAAATTTCATTGAGATACGTTGAGGCATGAAATGAAAAAAATTTTTTGGAAAAATGAATCTACAGAGATTACCAGGCAAATTGTAATTAGTTCATTGTTTCTCATAAAGTCCAAAGTAAGGAAAACATTACACAAACATCAGATCCGTTTTATGAAGTTTTACAACTTCAAGACAATCGTATGAGGTTGTGAAAAGATAAATTAGAGCCTTTTTAATTTATCTTTCTTACTAGTATCGACTATTTACTACTAAATTTGTCTGAATTGTTAGTCTTGCCACTAAATAAATTTTCATCAATTCATGTTATTTCTACATGATGACATACCTACATATAGTCATATCTCCTATGCGATATTCGTGATTGTTTAAATGATGACCGATTCGATCCCTTGACGTTTTTGGTTTAGTATGAGGACATGCAAACATTATACAGAAGTAAACACGATTGAAAAATCCGACTAAAAGAAAAAAACATCGCAGATATCATCAAGCAACAAAATACATTAATACTCCGATAATCTTAAAACATCAACGGTAATCTTAAATTTAAGTAGATGCTTCTATTTTTCTAAGAAGTAATAGATGCTCTCTCTGGTTGTTATAGGGCAGCGGTCGGCAACTGGCGGACCGTGGTCCAGATCCGGACCGCGGAAGATAAAAAACTGGCCTGCCAAAAATTTTTTGAAAGTTTAATTAGATATCCAAATTATTTAAAAACATATTTTTCTATAGATAAGAATACGTTTGGGGGCCACCCTTATCATTTTTTAATGGTTAGTAAGTTAGTATAAAAAACTGACTCGAGATTGCAAATGTAATTTCTCCCATTGATTTTTGAATACAAATACGCATATCTATTGTATTTCATATTATTTTGTGAATGCAAATTAAAATAAAAAATTAGTAAGGTATATGAGTTTTTTTTCTGGACCTTGTTAAAAATTTTCAAAAGTATGCGGACTCTGCATAAAATTACTTGCCGACCCCTGTTATAGGGCATAAAATAGGAAGAAGCAAAGGGCTATCTGTAAAAAATATCAGCGATTGTTTATCAAGGAATCTATTTAAATGTCTACAAAGCCAATAAACGACAGAATGCAACTGTGGCAAGACATAGTTTAAGTCATAATTTCACCATTTAGTCTTGACGTACCCAATCCTGGTTTAATCTATATTAGGCGAAGATTGTAGTAAGGGTATATTTATATAGGGTGATTCAGAACTTATCCAAAAAAAAAAAAATTCTGGATGTAAAAAATCAAAAAGGTCAGTTCGAAATTGATTTAAAAATACACTTCTGCACGGCACTGGAAACTGGTCCACTGTAAAACCTGACCTCGCACAATGCGACCGGTATGGCAGCGTGAGAAAAACGGACAAAAACTTTCGCAAGGAAAGAAATATGTAAATAGAATTTTATCGCACCTATTTATATCGGCAAATTCAAATGCTTTTGCCTTTATTAATTATTAATAAAATTAATTTGTGTTTTTAAATAATAAAATCATTTGACATACCCGATGCTGCAACAGCAATTGTTCAAAATTTTATCCACTCACGTGTAAACACATTTGGGTCCGTCTTACTCACTTTCTACGAACTAACACAAATGATGTCTTGTTTCACCATAACACAAACGCTTCACCATAAATTAAAACGATATCCATCAACTCCGAGTACACGCAAACCATTTTTGACACTAACTACCCATTTTTGACACCAACTACTAAAAACGTATTATAAAAACCACAGATAACAGATAAATATCGCAACGACGATTGCAAAATCCGAATTCAGTATACGGAGTCGATGAGGCCACGTGGCGAATGTTGCTAGAGACTACAGTTGTCCAGCTATGTAGTGGTTTAATGTGCTATAACTTCAATAATTTTTTTCTCAGAAACTAAGGATTTTACAAAAAAATTTTTTTACAATATTGATTCCATTTCTCATGCCGCATCTATTCCCAAATTTTTTTGGATAAGTTGTGAATCACCCTGTATAGTCAGTTCCAAAAATACAATTTAAAATTGGCCTAGGAATTTCATTCATTATTTGAGTTGCGGAACCTTATAATAAAAAGATATTACTGTTTTTATCGAACAGGCATTATGTCAAAATTAGTTGCAGAGTAAGTAACATACTCGTACAATGGGTATTAAACAGCTGCTTCACTGATGTCGTTTGTGCAGATAACATATGTTTTATATCACATAATTATAATGCTTGGTGATATGCATCAACCGATGGTTGACCTCAACATTGATATCTGAAAAAAGAACTGCTTATCAAAGATAGGACTAAGCGTTCTAGTAAGAGACGATAATTTTTGAACAGAAAATATTCGAAGATCCTACTTTTATTTAGATAGATTTATGCAGGTACTATTAGTTCTTTATAACTTTAGTCGAATATAAATAATTTAATGGTTAATTTCTATACAATATATTTTATATTGATGTCATAAGATATATTAACACTAAATTATAAATGTCTTCAGATTTCGTAACTTTGAAAGTGCTGGATAAAGATACTGATAATATAAGGATTTATAACAAATGAATATTTGACAATAATAAGTAGGTTTATAATGTAGTTATAAAAATATTCTATAACTAATAATGCTAATCCTTATAATATAAATATGTCTAGTGTTAAATATTTACAATGAAATTTTTGATATACGATATACATATTTTTGTTTACATTTAATTTTTATCTTATCGGTAAGCCACTTTATTACATATGACACTAGATAAAAGATAAACATTTTTTTACTAATTCTTAACATGTTCAGTGTATTTACTTCTGTGAATCTGTGATTATAGTTTTTTAATAATTATTGTGTTCCGAAAATGTTAATTCAGAAGCCCTCACATAACAGTCGTGGCATATTGTTGAAATAACCGTTATCATATTTAATTGTAAAAGTTTCAATGTCATAAAACGAACAAGTGAGTGTGTTTTCTAAATTCATTGTTATTTACATAAATAAAAATGGATTTCTGTCTGTTATTCGAATGCGGTTCTATTTTTCTAGTGGATTCATGTTCAAAATTTTCTAAATTCTTTTTCTCAAATTTAAAAAATCAATATTGGTTAAAATAATTTTATTGAATTTTGGTTCACAACATGTTTGGGAAAGTTTAAGTCCCTGGTTTGATTAGTTTTTAAATAAATTATACGTGTGTTATGCTGCAAACTAGGAATATTTTAGGTCACAACATTATTGAAGTTGGGATTTTGGAATCCTTCTTATATTTTCCTATGTTTTTTAAATATACATATAAAATATACTCTTGCTAAAATTCACTGAGCTGCTTTGTTTTTGGAAAAGGTGCAGAAATTGAGAACTGAGTATGACAGTGACACTTTGTACAGATTTACATCTACGTGATCTATAAAAAACTTCAGGCATTTCGAAAAACTAAATTTTTGCTTTATTTTAATTGATATGGGTTTTCTAACATTCAATCGTCATTTACTCGAAAACTTTCCTATGTAAGATGACAAGATTTTAATACTGTCGGATCGACAATGAAACGATCTTTCAGAATCAAGAAAAAAATAAGGGGTTGCTATTTAAAAAAAATGTCGAGGACGTCATTACTCGAAAAATAATAACGGTTGAAAATCGCCTTTTATGCTAAAATATGTATTTTTTAAATTAAAAATCGACCTGTTCGAGGATTTTCCCCATAAAAAATTTGTTTCGTTTTTACTGAATTTATTTCCTACTTTGGGCGCGTACTGTATAAAAAAATCCAATGATTGGAATGTGAAATTAATTTCTGGATTGGTGTCATATGAATTACTTTTATTCAAAATCATCAAAAAAACACTGTTATCATATTATTACGCTCATTTTAATTCTAGAATAGGGTGTAGTATATTATTGGTCCCCAAAAATATGTAGACTTTTTTTAATTTCTGTTGTTGTTTTTTAAGATCTCTCTACTTTTTTAAGTGAAAAGTAACTATGAAGATACCATTAATTATAATTGTATTTTCATTACTTTTTATTTTCTAATTTGGTGCCGAGATGACAGTTGGCAATACCAGTTATTAACTTGTAAAGTGAGAAAGAAGAGATGGATTATATTATAAAAAACCAGAAATAACAAAATCCATCATAAGCCTTACAATAGTAATAAATAAATACATGAAAACAAAAATTAGTCATTTGTGCAGCAAAATAAATACGTACCTAATATCATTTTGAACTATGTATTTGTTTTGCTTTAAAAAAACTGTTATTGTTTTCAGGATTTAAGTATTACCTAGTGTTAAGCTGGTATTTTTACCTTTAAAACTATTTATCTCTGAAACAGTTTTCATTTACAATAGTAGAAAAATTTCAAAAATGACGACAAAAATTAAAAAGGTAGGCATATTTTGTGGGGCCAAAACTGCCAAGGTGGCTTAGACGCTGTGTCCCCAAACGCTGTCGGTAATTTGAATACATTAGTAGAAATAGCTTCGAAAAACTTCACTTCTATCCACAAATTATTCAAATGTAATGAGAAACTTTACATTGGAAAATAGATTTTCAACTCTCAACACCAAAAGACAATAAACTCTACAGAGTGACCCCGAATAAAAAAATGTATATACACTTGACCTTATTTTTACAATTTCTACCCAAATCTGAGAGACTGCCCATAATTTGTTGAATACCCTGTATATATGAAATTTTTGTCTTTGTTAAACATACATTTACATTACTTGCAATTAACAATTTTTACCATAACTATAATATAATTAAATAACTATAAATCATGCCCTATTTTCAATGGTTTTAAACGTCGTCTTTAACACGTCGTTTTGGTTGATTTTTTAAAGAGAAATCCATTTTTTTTCACGATTGAACATTTAACTATTTGAAGTGTTGATAGGTGACTTGTTTGTGTTGTTATGGATATCTTTAAATGTTCTTGTTGACTAATCCTCCATCATTGTATACATTTTATTTGATAAAGACAAAATAATAAGAATGATTATTATTATTATTATTACTGCTAAAAGCATTTTACTGCTCCAATCAGAAAGATATGGACCACCTGTTTTAAATTTTCATTTTAACCGAGAGAAAAAACATTATACCTGAGCCAGATGGCTCTTATGTACCTCCTTTCCCGGCTCATCATTTTTATGCATTCCTCTTTATCTCCTAATTTCGAACGCTATGAACAACCAAATTTGTTTCTAGGAGCCACCTCGTCACAGTGCTATCTAGTTGACTTCCCGTGGAGCTTCCCCCATCGAAACGCACATGCTGCCGAGGGGCCTGAGGCAGTTAAGCGGGCTCCGGCGGGGGACTTCATCCCTTGGGATCCGACCCCCGTATCTCCCGAGGCCGTCTCAGAGCAGGGGACTGGCCGGCACCCTTCCCGAACTCACCAAGGTAGGTCAGGAATCGCGTCTGCATTGACTCATTTAATCAGATTAGGTTTTATTAATATCAGAGGTATTATAACTACCAAATGATAACAGTTGAAAGCCTTGAACCAATATGAAATGAGATATAGAGTGTGGCGTGTAGAATATATAAAAATTAAACTACAGCTTCCTAACGATATTTGTAATAGAAAAGTCTTATACGAAGAAGTTATATTTTTGCGTTTTTTTTTTTCATAAATTAAAGATCAATTATGAATCAAAATATTTTCTCTGGAACGGTCCTGTCCGTGTGCTGTACAATGAGTTATGTGCTGTAGACCAGCCGCGTAAACAAATCGTCGTCAATTTTTGTGGAATTTTCAATGCAAAAGTACAAACTAAGAAAAATAGATATTTAAAAAAACTAATATTTTCTTATTATAACAATTAATAGTAATTACTATCTTAAATGCATTGTTGTTACTGCAAGAGTTCACAAACAAAACCACATTCGTAAGCATCTGTAGTTGCCAACTGCGAATAAGAAACAAAATTAAATAAAACTTACCATTTCTAGAGAAAATGTTGAAATTGATCCACATTAGCGCGGATACAGACATGGCACCGCCGCACCCAATTTTAGCGATTATTTATACGGTTTCGCAATTCTTCCACCGTAGCAATTGGAGTATTGTAAACCAATTACTTCAAGTGACTTCAAAGACAAAAATCCATTGGGGTTAGATCGGGTGACAGATGTGGCCACGGCACAGGACCAAAGCGTCCAATCCATCGCTGAGGAAACATTTTATTCGAAAGTGTCGTTACTTCTCGAGTACTGTGTGTGGAGCCCCATCTTGAATATAAAACATGCGTGCTCGAACTTGTAATGCTACATCGTCCAATAATTCAGGCAACTGGTTCTCCAAAAAGTCAGCATAAGTTGGTCCATTTAGTCGTCCTTCAAAGAAATAGGGACCCACAATGAGTTTCCCTAATTGCGCGAGGATTTTCATCGGCCCATATGTGCATAGGGTAAATGTCGCCTCATCTTAGTCTACTTGATTGGCACATTACCGTAAAAACCATCTGCAAAAACGCATTCGTTGATCACAATCCGGGGGTAAAATCTGTTGAACTGGTTGCAGATGATAGGGGTGCAACAGCTGTCGGCTTAAGATGCGATGTACGGTACGAGGTTCCTACTTGCTGTGCGAGTCGTCGAGTACTAATTGTGGGGTCTTCGTCAAGATTGTCCAACACTGCATCTTCAACATTAAGGTTCACTTGCTGACCACGTCCTTCTCCTCGAGGAATAACACTTCTCGTATCTCGCGGTCGCTGAACGCACTGTAGGATTGTATTTGTACATGGGGGGGGGTGACGTTTTGACCATCGTTTCAGGTACAACCTAGACGGCGCGAGCACATTTTCTCCGGCTGCACCATACACTAACACCATATCGACACGTTCGGAAATAGTAAATGCATTGTTTTTCGGTTCATTGTAAAACTAGTTTGTGCACAAACTAAAAAATTAAGCACAGTGAGAAATAAGAATCTCGTTTTTAATGTAATCGGCACGCTTTTCTTATTTTTTATTTCTTTATAAAAATTACACAGTCACTATCGTGGAATTACAAAATAAAAACTTTTGTTGAAATCTTTCACTTTTTAATACTGATTAGTCGATTGGACGATGCTTACTATTTAATAATTAAGTGAATAATGAATTCAACATAAATACAAAATTAGTTGACTGCACAAATTTTTTAACAATGTAATCTAACCTTTTAGTATTAATATTAGATTATACCGTCTTAAATTATAAGGTTGTATCTTGGGTCGCATAAAAACATTTCTAAAGTTTTTAATAAATAACACAGGGGCGGCCTTCATTTTCGTTGAATAAATGAACTATAATTTACAAAAAAATGCGAAGATAGAACTTTTTCGTATAAGAGTTTTCTATTACAAATATCAACAGGAACCTGCAGTTTAATTTTTATAGATTATACGCCACACCCTGTCTACTAATGATCGGACAAAAATAAAAAATTTAACATTTGTACAAGTTGTAATTTGGAAGTTACAATTTCATAAATTTTATGTAAGTGCTTTAAATAATCTTATTTCAAAAGGTAATTTCTTGAATTACAGAGGCCGACAAAATTTGACGGAACCTCTAACCCAGAAACCAGAATGTACTTTTCTGAAGGAATTGGTGTGCCGAATTCGAATCCGAGGTCAAAATTTCTCAATTGGCTCTGGTTTTCGAGATATTCTAACCTAAGCGTCAAAATCGCGATTTTTTGACATTATGTGAGGTTATGTTACTGGGATAGGTAAATTTGTTTGCTAAAACCGGTAATGGGACTATACTTACTCTTTAAAACACATTTAGATTTATCCCAATATCATTTTTCATCTTTGAGAAACTAGCATGTTGAAATTTTGTAGTTTGACTATTGACAACACAACACCGTAAACCTAAATTCATCGTCACCCGGAAGTAGGGATCTTCCATATTTTTGGGGTCACTGATCATAAATCTGAACTCCAAATTACTCTATCACGTCAAATCTTGCAATAAACTTAAAAATATGTTTGAAAGCTCTATACATGTATGGCCGATATTTTACGCATTATATCAATCTGGAAATACATTTACACGCTCAATCCCGCACTCATAAACCCTAAGCCCAAAAAACCCCAAACCCATAAACGATTAGACCATAAACCCTTCACCCATAAACTCCAAACCCACAAGCTCTAAACTCANAGAGTAAACTAAAGTTTAAAGATGTGAAAACGGTACATTTCAGTCAACGAACAAATCCGAATCCCTTTTCTGTCAATTTATTACAGATATTATTATTACAGATTATTATTATCAATTTATTTATTCTATAGATTCTATTACAAATTATTTAAGCTCTGTAACAACACTGTTGACAACACAACACCGTAAACCTAAATTCATCGGCACCCGGAAGTAGGGATCTTACATATTTTTGGGGTCACTGATCATAAATCTGAACTCCAAATTACTCTATCACGTCAAATTTTGCAATAAACTTAAAAATATGTTTGAAAGTTCTATACATGTATGGCCGATATTTTACGCATTATATCAATCTGGAAATACATTTACACGCTCAATCCCGAACTCATAAACCCTAAGCCCAAAAAAACCCCAAACCCATAAATCGATTAGACCATAAACCCTTCACCCATAAACTCCAAACCCACAAACTCTAAACTCATAAACCCACAAGCATGTAAACTCTTAACTCAGAAACTCACAAACCTCAAACACGTACGTATTTTGGAGTTCAGATTCGTGATCAGCGACCTCAAAAATATGTAAAATCCCTACTTCCTGGTGCCGATGAATTTAGGTTTGTGGTGCTGTGTTGTCAGTATATTCAAAAATCGAGAAAGTCGGAAGTACTAAATTTGGACATGTGATTTCTCAAAGACGGAAAATGATAGGATACCTCGAAAACCAAAGCCAATTGAGAAAATTTGGATTCGAATTCAGCGCACCAAAATCCTTTGGAAAGTAGGTATATTCGTGTTGTTGGGTTAAAATCTTGTCGGTCTGTGTTACTTTAAGAAGAAATGTTTATATGAATCCATGTGCTGAACGGCTTAATTCTACGAGTAGAAATTAGGATGTTAAAGTTTTTGAACAATGTAACATTTAGACAAGAAAACATTTGATCTGCTTACTTCTGAATTTTTAAAAATTAATAAAATTATTTCATATTTTTGCTCTTGAAGTTAAAATTCATGAATTAGATTTTGTTTAGTCGAAGTATCCAGTCTTTTGTCCAGTTTTATATTTGATTGCATGCTTGTTGGAGTAGTGGATACTACTTTATTTTTGCCTATATTGTCGTGTCGTCTATGAAGGGTGGTCATATTTTATATCTGAGGCATGTCACTAGTACAGCACGTACAAGAGTGGCCCTAGTACCATGAGGTACACCAGCTTTTATGTGTTGTGTTAGGAGTCATTTTTTTTTAACTCTGAATACCCTATCAGATATGATAAATCACAGTTTCTTTGCACGCTATTTTGGTAACATTTTGTTAATTTTATATATTAGCTCGCAAAGGCTTATGCGACGTCAATAAATTATTGTGTTCAGCGCTTTGTATAATATGCCTTAAATTTGACCTTGAGGTCACCGGTCAAGTTCGGTCAAGGTTAACTTCAAATTTTTAAATAGGGACCCTTATTTTTGACCCCAGAATTTTAAAGAGCATAAATTTTTACGTTCAGATATAGTCCAATATGTTGGCGCTCAAAAAGGGGGTTGCCTGTGAGGTTTTAGGGGAGTTTTGAAAAACAAAACAGGTTTTCGAGGATATTTCCTTTCCGACTCAGATTACGGTGAAAATAGTTATGTAATAAATTGAACTAGAAATCATTTCCTATAATTTATGTATCAAACTTTTTTCTGTGAAATGAATAGTTTCGGCGTACGAGCACCGCAAAGTCTACTCCAACACGAGAATCGGGCAACAAACTCATTTCCACACCACCATGATGTAGAGATCCTGGCGCGTTTTTTTTTTTTAGTGATATCCCCAGTAGGTCTAATCCACATGCGAAGCACTGTTGACTAAATTTAGTGCATTCTCCTTCGCTTCGCTATCCCTGATGGACCAGATTATGCGAGTTCTTCGTCTTCAGAACTGAGCAAAACCTCACGAGTAGGAAGTTCTTCCAAGTTATCCGCGATAGGGTTCTTTTCTCCGACTTCATCACCTTCTTCCTCGATTTTGTCGAAGGTTTGCTGAAGAACTGTCTCCGTATCTTCCTCTTCATCACTGTCTTGCAGATCAACATCCGAATTGTCGCAGGTACCTACCATTGCAATTCGCGCAGATAACGGGGCACTTTAGTCCAGCCTTTCTGCATCCACAGACTCCCCGACATCCGTTTTTACATTTGCAAGAAGTTAGTTTTAGCAAGTTTGCTGGAGCTGGGGGCTCGAGTATGGTGACAGGAATTAGCTCATTCTTGCTTTTTTCCATCCCCACCGCACTGTATTTTTTCCAACTCCATACCACGGCTGAACCTGGTGATAGGAACGAATGTTGTCGTGCTGTTGGTTTTGTCGGTGGCAGCGATGCAATATTAAATTTATTTTTAAATGCTGACTTCGTGAAGCATGTATATTTGTAGGTGTTTAATGACATACTTTTTACGACACAGTAACCGTACAACCCAAGGAGGAAGCGTTCTCCAGCTTCAGCAATGCTTTCCGGGTCAGCATTTGGGTTTTTAAATACCCGGACGTTTAAATCTCGGTGGTTCTTTAATAAATTCTTTAAATAAATTTTATAATCCAGAAAGGCTGGACTAAAGTGCTCCGCTATCTGCACGAATTGCAATGGTAGGTACCTGCAACAGTTCGGATGTTGATTTACAAGACATAATCCAGAGGAAGGTACGGAGACAGTTCTTCAGCAAACCTTCGACGAAGTCAAGGCAGAAGGTGACGAAATCGAAGAAGATAATCCTATCGCGGATAACTTAGAAGAACTTCCTATCCGTGAGGTTTTGCTCAGTTCTGAAGACGAAGAATTCGCAAAACCTGGTCCATCAGGGATAGCGAAGCGAAGGAGAATGCACTAAATTTAGTCGTCACATGTGGATTAGGCCTACTGGGGATATCACTAAAAAAACGCGCCAGGAACTCTACCTCATGGTGGTGTGGAAATGAGCTTGCCAATACGCGTGTTGGAATAGACTTTGCGATGCTCGTACGCCGAAACTATTCATTTCACAGAAAAAAGGTTGGTACATAAATTATAGGAAATGATCTCTAGTTCAATTTATTACATAACTATTTTCACCGTAAAGTGAGTCGGAAAGGAAATATCATCGAAAAACTGTTTTGGAGCACCATTTTTCCAGTATGACGGCTACTTCCGGAAACAAAAAGAGGTGGCAAAGTAAATTTTCAAAACTCCCCTAAAACTTCACAGGCAAAACTTCCAACTGATTGGATTAATAGTGTCTTTTGTCATGACTCAAAATTACCTCATAAGATCATTCTGAGGTCAACATTACCTTTTACACACCATTCAAGTCAGTAACTTCAGCGTGGTTGTTTCTATCGAAAAATGACCTCTTTGTAGGATTATAACAGGGGCTAATTGGTGCTGACCTTAAATTCAACCTTAAGGTCATTTCAAGGTCAAATTGATTTGTGTTGAAAGAAACCCCTCTTTTTAATACCGAATTAAAATTGTACGTTTTAGGTAGTATAACGTTATTTTTTTCTAATGTGATCTGGACAAGGCGTTTCAAAGTCAAATGTTTGATAATAACTCAGAAGCTGTCAATTTAAATGTAATTTTAAAAATTAAAATAATTTCAAAGTAATAAACGTAATGTTGACCTCAGAATGACCTTATGAGGTTGCGAATTTTTTTAGTTTCAATATATACCAGTATCTGCGGCACTGGTTTATATATCTATAATTTTATACAGATTCAATTAATTTTTACCTTTATTTAATTAAGTTATTAACCATCAGTTTACATCAAATAACTTTGAAGATATTTGTACAAACTTTAACACCCTGTATTAAGTCATTCAGGCTCATACTTAAAATTTTTCTTCTTAAAAGGTGCAAGGAATCATCTCTCGAAGTATTTCTACATACTAAAGTTACACCCTGTATAATATAGTAATACAGGAGGTTTCGACCTGCCCCATATTTTTTTCTATTCTACGTGTTACCTGTACACGTAAGTATAAACATTTTCAAAGAAAAAAAAGATCTAAATAGTATAAAGCATCATTTTCATCACACATTTTCATGACACATTATTTGACAAAAAGACATAGTATATGTTAGTTACTAGTTTATTTTTTTTTATTTTAAATTCACACATTACTTAATAGTAACAGTAACAATTATATCGCTTGCAAAAGAGAGAGAAAGGAAACATAGAACTCTCTGTTTCCTTTTGGGGTTTGGGGCAGATCAGAAATCCTTTTATCAGCTTATAATCAGATTAGATTTTAATAACAGTAGACGGAAGTATCCTTTGTGAAGTTACTAAATACCAATTATTTCTGCGCGGAGATATAGAAATTATATATTTATTGGATTAGAAGGAATTAACATTTTTCAAAAATTACTTCCATCAAAATGACAATTAGGTTTGAGTTTTAAAGAAACGTTTATTTATTCTGCATTTACTTGGGACATCTGTACACCAAAAGTTCTTTGGAAGATGATGTTTTTTGACGGCTTCATTTCAGTTGTGCTTCTCTATGCAGTTTTTGCATTCATTTGTTTCTTTCACTTTCCTTTGTTTACCTTACCTATATTTTCCTTCTCGTCCGAAACTCTTACAATTTCAGCCTTTTGCTGGATGAATTGGTTCCTCCATATCTACTAATTTAACTCCTTAATAATGCAAATTATTATTTTTTCTACCATCATCTCCATTTGCTTTCATTAAGTTGCATTGCATAACGCAACTTTCAAAAATGCTGCAATTGAATTTTGGATGATATTTTTTTGGAGAACTTTAATAACATACTGTAAATAAAACTTAAGTAAAATACTTTTGTCTTCGAATCTAAATATCGACAAGAAATTTTTTAGATTCAGTCCCTGTCAATTCTCGGTATTCTCTGTAGAAGATATTTTTTTACAAAAATTTCGTAAATCAAATATTTGCATAACTTTTAATTACAAATATATTGTAAGATATTAACTAAATGTAATAAAGTTATTTAACTCAAAGGGGGTATTAATCACGAGGTCTACAACTACTTATGTTACTAAACATTATGTTTTAATATTTTTTAATACTATTTCAATAAATAATTTGGTTTTGTTGTTGTGTGAAGCCTGTAAGAATTTTGGCAATGATATCGCCTTTTCAACTATGAGTTAAGGGTTAATTTAGATGATCCAAAAATAAACAAATTTCTTTCAAAGACGGTGCTGACAGTTTTTGATGTATAATAAATGAACTTTAGTTTAATGTTTGCCTTATTAGCTACGAAAATAAGTTTCTGTTTTCCGTTCTTTTGTCGGCACTTAATTGTATTTTTTGGAAACCGATGGGAAACCCGTTTTCGTTTCCAGGATCGATACCCGCACGTGAAAAGGGGCGACTATGCCACATTGGACGGGAATCACTTGAAGTTCTTTACAGGACTGCTCGGCGAGAATCGCGTGCTCACCGACCCCTCAGAATGCGAGGGATACAACGTCGATTGGATCAAGAATGTTAGAGGTAACGTTCGAATAGTTTTAATTAGATTAGTGGTATCTGTTAAATATGGTGTGAATGATTGACGACAATACTTAAGATAAGCTTGCTTGTTCCCGCTATTTAACACGCTCTGTTGTCATACACGATGCCTCTGTTGTAATTCGCCACTGAGGCAGAATTTTTTAATTTAAGAAATGGATTTTCCTTGAAATTCTTGGAAAAAAAAGGTGTAGGCCGTCAAATTCGTAACTTTAAGCGGTTTTTGAGTAATATCTCGGAAAAGACACATTATAAAAGATGAAACACAAAGCATCCAATATTTCATATTTCATAGACCAGAAGCACGGGGAGGCGGTTTGACCTGATTTTCTTTTTGAGGGCCTTCTGTACACCTACATTTGTTGAGGATGCTAACTGCATTTTTCAATTCTTTCTAAACATGATTTCTTATCAAATAGCTTTAAAACTACATTTTTAACAAAAAAATAGCTTTAAAAATTATTGTTGCTCACAGTCGCTTTAATTTGTTAGAATAATAAAATTCATATACAGGGTGGTCCAGATTTTAATAGACAAACCTCGGGACAGTACTAAACAGCAAAAATTAACATCACTTTGTTCTACAAACATAGGCGCAAAAAGCCACCGTTTATGAGATACAGGGCGTTGAAATTAACAAAAATAATCGTGTATCAACAAATTATTATACAAAACATACTATTGGGAATATACTGAAGGAGTACCCTGTAGGTATGTAGACTGTTGGAAGCAAATTTTTATCCCAGAAGTCGATTGAGATTTTATTATAATTTTTAAAATGTTTAGAATTTTATTAAAGTAGAACAAAACGCACGCCATAAATGTCGCGAGTTTCTGTTCTATAATTTAGTGACTAAGTGACGTCAGCTCATTTGTCACTTGATAAGCTGCCCGATATTAGACGTCATCTCACGTCACGCACGTTATCCATGTTATTGTTTCGTTATAAGTGTGTAACAGAACGGTTCTGATTTGGGTAAACGATATGACGGCACCCCTTATTATGCCAGAAAGTGGACATGAAACTCCCATTAATCCATTTGAATGGAATAATTTTCATAAGTCATCCTGATAATTCACGCATACCAAATGGTTGAAAGATATTATTTATTCATTCTGAAAAATTCGAATATGTTGAAAGATTGTGAAAATTGTTGTTACTTAATAGCAATAAGAATAAAGAATAAGTAACAAAAAGAAAGAACAAAGCAGTGGCGGCTCATGACATTGAGAATAGGTGAAGCATATTCACTGATTGACTAAATAGAAAGAAAAGCGAAAATTTTCAAATTTTCAAGGCTTTAAATGAATCTGGAAAGTTTTATATTACAATATTACTGAAAAACTGACGTTCGCGAGAAGGATTTTCAATTAGATTATTATTCCACACGCCCGACTTTACACCCACAATTAAACACGGCATACAGAAAAGTTTCTTTTAAATAAACACTTCCACACAACCACTTATACTCCGAATTTCATTTCGAAACTTTCGAACGTACACATTGCCTTTTGACCCCTTTTTCCATATCGAGAGAATAAGGCACAGGTCTCTCGCAATTTAAAAAATCCTTTTTGACCTCAATTTTCCATCTGGAAAATGGCATTTTCAATAAAATACATACTGGGTTATTCATAGAAAACATTTCTACGATTATTACACAAAACAAATATTAACTAAGAACCGTTATAATCGTGCACTAGGCGACGCGTATTGTATAAACTGTTTAAAGGCAGGCGATGGGCGATGACAGTGCTGCTTCAATTTCCGCGTCACTCGTTCCCCCACGCCGTAGTTTACTCCCGTGTTAGTCGTCTCGTTGCCATGACAACCACCGTAGACAATGCTACGAAGAGAAGCGGAATACAGACTGATTTCGATCTGAGTCACTTGCTTATACTATACGTTATATGGTACGAGGTCGATGTTCGCGCTAAACGAAGGCAATATTTTTTTAGAAGGCGTACACCGCGCAAATTAATGTTTATTTCTACGTATTAACAAACAAACACAATACGTTTTCAATATAGAATTAGATCTGAATTATAAAATTTATATAAAATTAAAAATAATTTTAAATTGCACAACGAAACGGAAATTATAAGTGAAACGGTGCGTCACTTGCGTCACCTGGCAAGTCGCCACTGGAACAAAGTCAATAACAAAAATAAGAAGAAATTTGACTATACTGTACTTGAAATTAGTTTTCTTAAATGCCGTTCCATATTTGTGAGTTATTTTCAATGTGGTCAAGAAAGGCACGTAGGAGTTGATGGTTTCTAAGTTTTTTACTCATATTGTCACTGACTTTTTTTTATAATGTCTATTACGATTATACCATCTGTTAGTTTTAAAGTTTTTAAACAAACTGTTGCACTTTATCTCAATGTCGGCCACTCCTAATTTTATTTTTTATTATTTTTATTTTAAGGTACTTACTTGACACATTATGACTGAATCACCCTGTATATGTAATTCTCAATTTCGTTTCCGGCCCGTCCCAAATTGACTTCATGCAGCTCATACTTTTTTCTTGCAATTTATTTTTTTTCTGTTTTCTCGTAGTTCATTTGAACTAGTTTACTTGTAATACATGTATGTACACGTTATTGTAACGATACAGAATTTTTTTTATGTGACTTGTTAAAATGTACACTATCCTCTTAGCCCATAAAATTAGTGTTCCAAAAAAAGTTTGACGTAAATTTTGAAATAGGTATACAAGTGTTAGTTCGTACAAACCATAATTCCTACACATTTTTTTTATTTGCGAACGCCGAACGTTCTTTATTGCAGGTTACAGCCAGTGCGTCCTGAAGCCGAAGACCACGGAGGAAGTGTCCAAGATACTGAGTTTCTGCAACGAGCACCGCATAGCGGTGTGCCCGCAAGGCGGAAACACGGGGTTAGTTGGGGGATCGGTTCCGGTTTTTGACGAGGTCGTTTTGTCAACGGCCCTCATGAACGAAATCATAAGCACGGACGACACGTCAGGTACGTTAATTGAAATAGGATTAATGAGTTGTTGCCTGTTGTGCGGTTTGATGACAGTATAAATAACAGGAAACATAAATAAATATACAGATGTACATAAATTAATAAACTATATATGAACGGGAGAATAAAATAATTTAAAAATTGTGCGAAGATAATAGTTGTCTAAAATTCTTTCAAGTTTAGAATACAAAAATAAACACTCGTTTATAAATATGCGATGTCCTATTTTGAATAGCGCATTGATACTTTTTAGACAAAAATTGTAGGGTTCTGATGGGAACATTCGATGGTGACCTTGACCCTGATACAAAGGTCAACTGTAGAGGTGATTTGAAGGTCAACTTGTATTATTAAATATAATAGATGTATTTCTGACACCAGAAATGGACAGAGGGGAAAACTTCAGATATGAGCTGCTCAACTCGCGAGTCTATGTATATGCGCCTTAGGTAGGACAAAGTTCGGATCAAAGACGGTTTCTGAACTATTTAGCCTAAAAAGATATCTGGTATCCAGATTCTCTTTGTCTTCAAGGTTCTTCGCATGCCGTTTTGTATGTTACTTGGGCCAGATATAATGGAATAATTTTGCGATAAATAAAGTGGCTTGACTGTCTATAGACACTATTTAAAAAGAACACCAATACCCTTCTAGACTAGAGGATAGTTACTATCATGAACTTCTGCTATCCAGATTCGGTAAAATGTCGATGCGTGATAGACTACACAATAATGTTGATTGTAGTCTTTTGTTTTAAAATTTGTTATCGTTATTATTGGTTCTCTTTTTGTATGTTTAAATATTTCTACGATATATTTGAACTATATTGCTGCACTTATACTCTATCATCTATTCATAAAGTAGGAGTTTTTATTGAAATTTCAGTTTTAAGTACATACAAGGTAGGTACGAGTCAATAAAAGTTTTAAACACCCTGTAGAACCTTACAGTAGCGAATGCCAGTTTAAATCAAACACTAGTCTCGTTTTTTCTGACCATTTTGCCTTTTATTCACGTCATTATGTTATTATTGAAAAAATGATTTAGCGCAAAGAAGAACATTACTGAGGCGTATTTCTTCTCTTACTTCTAATTTATGACTTTACGTTGAAGACTCGTTTCTGGAATTGCACTTCTAATATCTTCTTGATCTGTCATTCTATATTTCTGTGAGCATTTTTTCTATCATCAAAGATGGCAGGTAGGGCTTATGGTTTCTAAGTTTCTGCTTATGTTGATTCACAGTGCCCCATGGGGTTGAGATCTGGATTACATGCTGTCCAATCTAGAGACCTCATGAAAGCACCAGCAACGCGCTGTATTGTCATTATTTTTTTTGTTTCGAATTATGTTACTAGTTTTTAAAATTTTGCAATAAACTGGTATAGGTAACTGTACAGTATACGGGTTGCACTCTTCTTCACCCCTTATATGCTGAAAACTGAAATTTCAATAAAAATGTTTACCTCAGCCACAGAATAGTTTCTATCCTATTCTGTGCCTCAGCTTCGTTACTGATGAAAGGATCATCAAAACCAAATTAACTGTCGCATTGTACAAGCCTGATGTTAAAGATAACACAGCCACACAGAAGAAAAAAAAGTTGGGTATACTTTTTATGCGACATATATTTTTCATAGTAACTTGGCCTCCTGGACACGAATCTGGGGTCAGAATTGGCCCATCACGTCACAATTTTTTCCTAACCTCAAAAAACTTTTCATAAATCAAGGTAAAAGGTTCCACTCCGTCTAAAAATGTGACTTCGCTTAAAAAAATGACTTAAGGACTCTACACATGTAATGATGTGTAGTGTGATGTGCTTGTTTACAATATAATAAAAAAATATACAATTTTTATTATATTAACATTTATAGGTACTGTTATACCTGCTGCTTAAAGGTCAATTGGTCTTGTGTCTGCATCCAGGGCACCTCCACGTGGTGACGGTGGGCAACGGAGTTGTCTCACTATCTTTTTTTGTCTTTTCTTGTCCCATGGAAACAAGCACATCACACTACACATCACTACATGTGTAGAGTCCTTAAGTCATTTTTTTAAGCGAAGTCACATTTTTAGACGGAGTGGAATCTTTTACCTTGACTTATGAAAATCTGGCTCCAGATGTGTGATTAATGAAGGTGAGATCAACCAGCAATCCTTATGATGCCAAATTTTACTGAAATCGGTGGATTTCAAAAAAGTACACCCGCCATATTGGATCAGCCATCTTGAATTTTTACAATGTGAATTCATATTCGTAATCAGCGACCCAAAAAACCCCTTTATACAAAATCTGGTCAAAATCCGCTCAGAATTTGAAAATAGCGATTCCTGCTCGGTTTTTTGAGGTTAGAAAAAAAACCACACGTTCTAGCTCAATTCTGACAGTGGATTTGAATTCAGCAGAGTCTTTTACATAAAAATGTACTATTTGATGTGGAAATAAATTTTTTTCCAAATTTTCCCAGTAAATTTTCATCAATTTTCACTATTTTTCACAAGTTTTTTGAGGTTAGGAAAAAATTGTGACGTGATGGGCCAATTCTGACCCCAGATTCGTTTTCAGAAGGCCAAATTACTACGAAAAATATATGTCGCATAAAAAGTATACCCAACTTTTTTTTTTGTGTGAATCAAAGTGAATTAAAATGGTACATATAAAGTAATTTATTGCATTAATATAATTGATTTCGTATAATAAATCATACATATTTATTACAACAGACATAATGGGCTATAAATTATGTACTCTAAAACAATATTGATTGTTAATATATATTTTTTGAAGTTACAAACACACAAGGTGGGCTAATGAACATCAAATAGCCTCGATGTGACGGAAAAAATATTCTTAAAAAAAAAGTTGGGTAGCTACTGAAATGATATCTAAAATAGAATATTATTAGGTGTTTTAGTTTGTCAAGCTGGTTGCATATTGGAAACTTTGGATTCGCATTTGGCGCCTCATGGTCTGATGATGCCATTAGATCTGGGAGCCAAAGGTTCCTGTCACATAGGAGGCAATGTAGCCACTAATGCTGGAGGATTAAGACTGTTGCGTTACGGAAATTTGCAAGGGTCTGTTCTTGGTTTAGAAGCGGTAAGTAATAAAAAATAGCACCTCATTGTTACTCTGCAGGTTTATCATGAAATGATCAAATATGTAAGCGCATTAATTCAATTTTGTTTTTAGTATTGTCAAAAATATTATTTTCTCACTATCCTACTAGGTTACAAATCACATATTTTTATGGCACATGTATTTCATATTTATAATTTTCTTTTAAATTATGTATATATGTATTTCCAATGCAGGTTAAAGCAAATGGAGAAGTGTTAGACTGTTTGAGTACATTAAAAAAGGATAACACAGGATACCACCTAAAACATTTATTCATTGGATCTGAAGGAACTCTTGGCGTTGTAACAAAAGTAGCCATCCAGTGTCCTCCAAAACCGAAGTCTGTAAATCTAGCATTTTTAGGTAAGGTAGTTTATGCACCCAGTCACGCAACAGAACACAATGTCATATCATGTCTGCACGCTACCTCACAGTAGCGTAACATGATAACATCGAAGAGTCGAACAAATTGTCGGACGTTCTCTGTGACATCGAACGATTGTTACGAACCCACGTTGTACAAGGGGTTTGCATGTTTGGTCGACTATTTAGAAATCTCCAGTCATCAGAGAACGAGTTATTACTGCTATGCTTCCTTAAACATAAATAACATCCTTCATATGAATGTTACGAGATCACGTTACACCGTAGGTTTGCTTATTTATACTGTCATGCGGACGTTGCATCTAATCGACATTTTAGAAATTTTAAAGAGATGTTACAGACTTGTGAGGGAATCTCCAGTCGCCAGAAAACGATTTATTACTGCTAACCTTTCTTTAAAAGAAATAACCTCTGTCACATCAAAGAATGCTATGGTGCGTATCCACCGGCGCCCACGAACAGCTCTCGATCGTCCAAAAATCTATTCGCAAAATCTTTACATCAAGATTGCGTTAGTAGATCGTATAACATTAACATCTCTATATATTGTCAACATCGATCTCTCCAAATGATTAGCTTGCGTACTTCTCGCAAATAGCAGTTACTTCTCACATCTACAAAAACGAATTTTTGCATTTAGAGTTATTTACTATAAATTGTCGTTGGCAAAGTAAATTTAGAATCTTCTGTCGTATACGGATCTTCCATTTTTGGTTTATTTTCATAGTTAGTTCTGTTTCCCGATATTTTGCTGTACCTAACCTAAGCGACACAACTTTCTCATCCGTCACTCCATAATTTTTACAAAATTGACTATTTCAGCTGTACCACAAATTGAGGTTCGACGAACATATATTTCGAAGTTACCAATAGTCTATGGGAGAGCAACTCGCAATCTCAACGTAAACATTTTGCGGAGAGATCGTTGAATGATCGTGAACTGTTCGCGCCCACACGAAGACTCGGTTGCGCTGACTCATTGCGAGCAGGGTTTGTAACAGTGTACGCATTGTTCGTGATAATATGTTCGCTGGTCGATATGCATCTTTAAGAGCATATTCCAATCGTCACCAGAAAATGAATTTTTCAACTGCATACAGAATTATCGATTCCTTTGCCCATATAAGACGATGTCGTTTTAATGATTTTATTTTATTATATTTTAGGGCTAAACTCATTTGATAATGTCTTGAAAGTAGTAAAGAAGGCAAAACACGAATTAGGAGAAATTTTATCGTCTTGTGAAATGATGGATGCGCTTACAATGGATCTAGTAGTTAGCCATTTAAAATTAAAGTGTCCTTTGATAGAATATCCCTTTTATATGCTCATAGAGACACAGGGAAGCAACCAAAACCACGACGAGGAGAAGATCGATAGATTTCTGGAAGTTGCAATGGAGGAAAAATTGGTATTAGATGGTACAGCAACAAATGAAGTTAGCAAAATGAAAGTAAGAAATACTTATTTGTCTTGTTCTGTTTATATTTCAGTTTTTTATTATAAATAATTATTTCTAGAACATATGGGACATTCGAGAACGAATAACTGAAGCACTAAATCATGACGGTTATGTTTTCAAATACGATATATCTTTGCCAATCGAAAACTTTTATTCCTTGGTACCTGCAATGGCAGAAAGGCTAGGGTCTGATGCAAAGAGGGTCTGCGGATATGGACATTTGGGTTTGTATATTTGCTTCCATGTAAATAATCTTTCAAATGAGTTTGTTTTTAGAAGTCCTTTTGTTCTTATTTTGATACACCAATACGGTACTATTATTAAACACATTAAACATATGCTGTGTTCTCAAGAATAATCTTTTAGTTTAAAAATCACTATTAATTTTGGTTTCGTTAGTTTAAAAAATATGTAAGATCTCCAAAATTATATAAAAACTCATTTTGAAAATCCACTTAATTTTTTATTTCTTGTTGACACGATTCATTTTTAAGGCGATGGTAACTTGCATCTGAACATCACAGTAAAAGAATTCACCCAAGACGTTTTGAAGAAAATAGAGCCCTTCGTTTATGAATTTACTTCTAAACTTAGAGGTAGTATCAGTGCCGAACACGGCATCGGTTTCAGAAAACCGAAATATATGCACTATTCTAAGAGTCCAGCTTCAATCCAACTTATGAAGCAACTGAAAGCCTTGATGGATCCCAGAAATATATTAAATCCTTACAAAGTTCTGCCTTAGGATAAATAAGGTTCTTACAAATCATATAAAAGACATGTAAGAAAATTTCGTCTAAAAGTTTATTTTACTATTGATGCAAATAAATGTATTTTTTCAAAGAAGTAAGAATATTGAATATTGCGTCTGCCCGCTTCCAAATGTTCTTCAAAATGTTAATAAGAAAACAGTTAATTCTGAATCTAATGAAACATATTTTTATTTGGTAAAAAGAATTATTTTCCTTCGAAATTACCGCTGCCTACCTGATCTTCGAATTTTCGTAACGAGAAGAAATTAAATTTAGATTAATTGTTGATTTAAGGTAAGTCAGTATTTAAAAAAAGATTTAAATAACAGCTTCTAATCGAGGATTAGTGAACCCCGTTTTTTTATTAGTCGATTTTGATGAACCTTTTTTGTCATATAAATCTTGTGATCCTCAGTTTCATTTTTTTAATGGAAAAATTAGAGGAGTACCAACCTTTTAAGTATTTTTTTTAATATTACAACGGATTTTTAATCAAAGTGATTTGAGACAAAAATAATAATAATGTTTGTAGTACCTTCCAATATAATGATTCCAATAATTAAGGACATGTGTTTAGATAGGTATCCACAACACATTTTTAAATAACGTATCCGGTGTTTCAGCATAATTAAAGCTTCCGAGCAACACCAACATGATTTGTTACTGGGTGATACATCTTGCTTCTGACGTATTTTCACGAGATTAAACAAAAAAAAAATCGGTCAATAATTAAAAAAAGGCCGTGGATAGTTACTCAAACCGAACACTCTACAGAGTGTAAGAAGTTTGACTGCCATTACTTCAGCATGATATAGAGTAATCCTAAATGAACAAAAAAGTTATACATTACAGGGGCGTAAGATTAACAGTTTTCAAAATACAACGAGTATTAATATTGGGGAGTTTCATCACGACGTGACAACAGCGCTTAACCTGCTGATGCATACAACGTGTGCACGCGGCAGACTTGTCCTACGGAGAAAATGTAAACAACTATTATTGTGAAACATTTAATAAAAAGACTATTGTTTTCCAGTTTTTAAATAAATGAAGTGAACTGTAATTTTATAGTACAAAGATAGTTGTGCTTTTAGCTCCAATTTTAGTAATTATAAATCACTTAAAACAGGAACTTAACTTTTAATCAAATTATGAATTTGAAAAATATGTAATTAAAGTACTCAAAGATTCACGTCGTCCAACTAATCATACGTATTAAAAATAATTTAGGTAGTTACCAAAAAGTAAAATTCAGTAATTTTTAAACGCACAAGTACAAAACAAGCTACATATGCTCAAAATGTCCATCACCATTTTCGATGTACGCACGACACCTTCGAATCCAATTTTCGCGCACTCGCTGGAAAACACCTCAAGGAAAGGAAATAGTGGTATGCCAAAAACACTCCGACACGGTCGAATCCAGATACCAACTGAATTATTGGTGATTACTGAACACCTTAGTACCTCGTGTTAATAAACCGTCGCGCTGTTGTCACATTGCTCGATACGAATTTTATTGAATTTTAAATTTATTACAAAACAAATTATTTTTTAGAATTACCTAAGCATAAAGAAGTTCAAAAAAGTGATAAACATTGTATTTTATGGTATTCTATGTACGCAGTTATGTCAAAATTCCTTAACTAATTGAACTTTTGTACATCAAGTTAGAGATTTTGATAATTTTTTTCTCGGAAATGGTTGAGTTTAGGACCCATGTCATATAAGGTTTTTTGTTTATTTTAATGTATTCTATCGGCTGTTAAAATCAAACTTCTAACACTCTGTATAGATGCAGCTATGTGAAGAATAAAACATTGTGTTTTATGTTTAATGTGACTAAATCCTGAAGAAAATTTGATGGAAAATGGATGGATGTTTCTATTCATTGTGATAAATATCTATTATTTGTTCCATGGTCATAGTAGATCATTATAAAAATAATAGACACATAAAGTATAAGTTATTCTTGCCATTGCTCTTACCCATGCAGATCTTCACTTATCTTTGACTGCATCTTATTTGATTTTTTTAAAAGAAATGTATTTTTTTTAAAGAAATACTTGTAATCTGTTCACGCTGAAGCAATTTATGATGTTTTATATCAGTTTTATGCTGGATAGGGTAAGTAGGATGTGAAAATAATATGAGACCGTATTAATACACATACAGGGTGTTAAAAAAAGAGTGTAAAATATTTAAGGAGGTAATAGTATGAACCAAAATAAGCAGAAAAGTCTCAATAAACATGGGTCCGCAAAGTAACCGTTGCGGAGATATGGAATGTTTTATGTTTTTTAGCCCCTTTTGCTCCTAGAGCAGAAGAAGAAATTCTAGCACTGGTAGAGCAGAATCCAGGTACGAGTGTGCGGAGAATATCAGCCGAGGTAGGAATTAGTGGTCCTCTTGTTTGGAGAATCCTTCACGAGCAACTGTGCACATACCATGTGCAACGAGTACAGGCCTTAAATCCAATAAATGATCGTCAAGCACATTTGGTTTTTTGCAGCTGGTTTCTACGTCATGATGCTGAAGACCCTCGTTTTCTTGCAAACATTCTTTTTACTGATGAGGCCGGGTTCACAAGAAATGGAGTGTTTAATTTTCACAACACGCATATTTGGGCCGACGAAAATCCTCATGCTCTAATAGAATCTGGACATCAGGCACGTTTTTCATTAAACATATGGATGGGTATTGTAGGTGACAGGTTTCTAGGTCCTGTTGTTTTACCAAACCGATTAACAGGCTCTGCTTACCTCAACTTTCTGCAGAACACACTGTATGAGTTTTTGGAAGACATTCCTTTGAATCAGAGGCAACAAATGTGGTTCCAGCATGATGGTGCTCCAGCTCATTTTTCCATGGCCGTTAGAGAGCATTTACACCAAACTTTTCCACATAGATGGGTAGGAAGGGCCGGACCTGTTTTATGACCGCTAAGATCGCCTGATTTAAACCCTCTAGATTTCTTTGTTTGGGGATATTTGAAGACATTAGTGTATGGTACTCCTGTAAATAGCCTGGAAGAGCTGCAGCTATGTATTAATCAAAAGTGTCAAGAAATCCAAACCGAAAGAGTTCGAGTATCGTTGAGACGAAGATGTCGTGCCTGCTTGGAAATGGACGGAGGGCACTTTGAACATCTTCTGTAACTTTGTTTTTTGTTTGTTAAAAGCTTCCTTTGTCGGTTTATTCCTAATAAAATAAAATGTTTGAAAACGAATAGTGGTCCATATCTCCGCAACCGTTACTTTGCGGACCCATGTTTATTAAGACTTTTCTGCTTATTTTGGTTCATACTATTACCTCCTGAAAAATTTTACACTCTTTTTTTAACACCCTGTGTAACTTGTTTGACATTTACATGCGAAGTCAGTGGCGTCACTAAGAAATTTAAATTTAATTAACTGTATTTAAATATATTAAAATAAACATCAATATATAAATTTAGTTTCAAGTCAAACGTTAGTCTCAGCAGATATCTGTATCATTAAAATGGCTCGTAGTGATCTTCCGCACTTGTCAGTGAAAAATATTGTCCTTTATCAAGCGTTAGAATGCGCACTAAATAGTGTTTCCACGATTTTTCTCCACTCCAGTCCGACCATATATTGTTCTCTGTTTCTTTAAGTAATGCAATATGTGTGACGATACAATCGACGGCTTCAATGACTTCTTAGGTATATTTCTAAGAAAATAATCAAAATCATAATCATCATAAAAACGTTTAATATTTTTATTATGATAAACATAACCCCAACAACAAATTGAAATGCAGCTACGATTCAAAAACCGTAGACCCCGTTACCGTGCTATTATATTTATGCACCGAAGTGACAAACTCTAGTTGTTACCATTAAAAGTTTCAAAGGTAACAAAAAATTCATTCCTAATCAAGATTTAAAAATGTGTTTGTTTATATAAAATGGTGTTTTTTCATTCCCCCATTCTTCTTTCATGTAAATGGTACCCAAAACATCATATCAAGTAATCCAGTATATTAAATGTAGTCAGTAACCAACTTAAATAAAAAAATTAAACTTAATAGTAAACCGTAAACCAAGTTATATTAGACCAGCCTTCTAATATATTTGAGTAAATATAGAAGCTGCCTTAGAATGGTTTGCTCTACTGCACACTCCTAAGTCAAAATAAGACAATTTAGAACCCTTTCAGTACATTCAGTATCGAAGATGTGACTGTTTTACTAGAAATCCCTAAGGGCTATCAAAATTTAGGAAGCAATAAAATAGGGTAGCCATTGGCGTATGCATAAAAAAATTTAAACAAAACATAACAGAAAATGTCTACAAAATAAATTCAACTACACATATTTCACTGAAATGCGACGAGTAATGAGAAATCTCTAGCTAAAATAGTTTTAGTCATTTTAAAAAGTGTTGTTTCGTTATACCGCACTGAATATAAGTTGATCTAAATGGTCTTATTTGATCTCAGGAATCTGTACTTCCAACCTTTCTAGGACACCTTGTAGATATTTTTCAAGAATTTTACTTCAAACTTTAAAATTTCAGTTTACTTGCTGCACCTATGGCATAGCACGAAAACACGGTGTCTAGGAAATGGTGGGCAATCTCATATTGAATAATTCTCAATGCTCATTAAGATGAAATGATACAGGACGAGCCTGAAAAAAATTAAGTATAAACTTCTTACTTTATTTTTGCAAGACCTACTCAAATTCGACAGATTGACCAGCGTCTCCTAAACACTCTGTATATGCAGTACTTGATGAAGTAAAGTGCAGAATAATTACAAGCGTCATGGTCAGTAATTTTTTTAGAACAGTAATTTTACTTCATGTTGCAATTGAATTACCATAAAATTAAAACAATAAAATCAAGGTTACATTAAAACACAACGTAGACGTAACGGTTTGTCATTGTTCATTGTAAATGAATCATTAATATCAGTGGCGCTAAAGTAAGGGATTTTTAAATGACGGTACCACCCGTGAAATGTTGGTTGCCTAAGCTCTGCGGTCACGTGGCTTGTAATCATTTTTGAAGACTCTGTACCACCAACTCACAGACGAAAAAGAAATGAAAATAATAAAAATATTCGCATTCATCAATTATTTATATTATATTCAGTATAATGTACTAATCATGGTAATTTTGTAAGCTTACATTTTTTATCGTTAAAACAGTTTTAGTGGTTAGCATGTTTAAATATGTAATTACTTTTAACAATGTACGACAAAATCAGGTTAAAAATGGAAATCATCCTTATTATTATTACTTCTTTGAGAATCCCATGCGTCATTTAGGTGGTACCTGTTAAAATAACGTTGGCTATAAAAAACTTTTTGCAGCTACTTACTTCATCAACAAAAAGAATCTAAAGAACTGCATTTTTGTTAGTCAAATATCGAACGCCGAGTGATTTACAGTTCCGTGCGTGAATTAAATCGAATATAGTAAAAACGTGTAAGCGAAATATATTTGCTTTTGTTTTTAAGCATGTACACTACATTTTGTTCGTGATTTTCCAGTTAAATTTAAAAAACGTGGTATTTAAGTGTGTAGAGTCGTTTTTAAAATGTGTGAAAGGACGGTTTTAAAGAAATCTGTTAACATTCATCGCCAGCAGAAAATGGTAGTTTTCACTGCAAACAATAAATATTTCAAATGTTATTTTACCTACCTTTCATTGCTGACAGTACTAGTGCGAAGATTATGGAACTGACACATCTATGTAGCATGAGGAATAAGTAGGTAAGTACGAAGTTAAAAATCAGATTATTTTAACACATTCCGAACGATGAATAATGTTCAGTACAGAACAGACTGAACATTTGTGTATGCCTCTTATATACAGGGTACATAATTAGTGTCCAAAAATAAGAATATTTTTTCATTAATGGGTCGAGAAATGCTTCCTAAGGGAGCTACGTCTCCTTAAAAGGGCATCAAAAAATTAATTTAATATTTCCGAAATGGGTTGAAGAAAAATTATGAATTTTTACATCGTGAACGCTCATTAAAAGTCGTAAAATTTTTCAAAAATTTTAGTCAGGGGTGTCTCAATTGGGAGAGGGGGGGAGGTCGTCGGCTAAAATTTGCCCCAATTGCCAAATTTTCAAATTCAGATACCAACATATGATCTACCCTCATTTCCTCTACAAAAAAGATACTCTTTATTTCATTCGGTAAAATGCTCCATTTTCGGGAAAAAAGGATATAAGCATTTCATTACATACATTAATAAAACAGAAAATTTTTCTTGAATAGTTATGTCATCATATATTGTAATAAACAACGTGAAAAGTTCTTAGAAAAGTTTGTTGTGGGCATCTCAAGCAGGGGGGGGGGGCTCGGATAAAATTTGCCCCAAATTTTTTACATGTTGCTATTTACAAATATAAACATTTGATAGATCTGAGTTTTCTATTAAAAATGGTAATGTTTTATATCGAAAAAGTAATCCGTTTTCGAGAAAAATCGGTTTAAATAATATTATTACCACGAAATTTGTTGATTCATTTTTATTAGATTATTAGCTACATAAGAAAATGGTATACAATGTATGACTGCAGTCTGTTTACCTATGTAATTTCAAAAGATAACAAATTCCTCCTGAAATTTTGATATTTCCTATGAATTTTAAATAAAAAAACATAAATTAGCACTAGAGCTATTTAAAAATTATCCCTTTTTACAAGCTTTGACTTCACATATTTGTATGTTTAGTTCAAATCTTGCAAGCCAAATTTGAACCACTTTCTCTAAACTTACGACTTTGAAAATTTTCTTGCTTGTTCAGTTCTGATAACAATACACTAAAATGGTAGAAATAACCTGATGCTGCAGCCAGGATTGTCACCTCACGAGGGCACTCCTCAACGACTAGTAGCACGGACATGAAACTTTGCATATACGTTTAATTTTGATAGCTAAACATGATCTTCACTATGTCATGAACCGATGCTGCAGCCAGGATTGTTCCCTCATGAGGGCACCCTTCAATGATTAGTAGCAGAGGAGTTACTTGAAAGGGATAGATTGAGAAAAATTTCTACAATACAAAGGTGTAAATAAATGAAAAGTAAAAAAAAATAAAAACAAGCTTTTATTAAAATGCACTAAACAGAAAAAAATAAACCAAGAAGTTCATAAAACCCATAATGTTGTGTAAACCCCAAACTCACAAAAGGGTTGAATATTGCTGCTCTATAGAAATGTCATCATCAAAATAATGATAAATAGACACGTAATATCTACAGGGTGTCCGGAAATTCATGCAACAAAATTTGGTCATAGATTCTTAAGACAAATTCAGGGCACCCGTATTTTTTCTTTTTGCCAACTGGCCCCCTCTTTTGGAGTTACAGCCCCCTGAAATCTGCCCCTAAGAAGTCTTTTTTATATCTCAAAACCATGTTGTACGAGAATCACTAAATTTGGTACACAGGGATTTTATGACATGAGGAATCTCACAGTGCTACGCTTTTTGGCGAGAAACCCCCTTAAGACACTTTTTCGTGACCCCCCTTGTCTTTGGAACCAGAAAAATTTGGTCGCAAATTTGATTTTTTTTAATTATTATATTATAGCTAGAAAGCCATTGAATTTAGAAACTTTTTTGTTTCTTGATATTTGTTTCGAAAAACGCAATGTTTTTTAGGAAAATGGCGAATCACGATATGCATTTGATCGCATTTTGACATTTTTCTCGAAAACATTGCGTTTTACGAAAAAAGTATAAAGAGACAAAAAGTTTCTAAATTTAATGACTTTCTAGTGGATTGATAATTTTTAAGAAATTTAAATATGCGACCAAATTTTTTTGTCTCCAAAGACAAGGGGGCCCACGAAAAATTGTCTTAGGGGGTTCCCCGCCAAAAAAACGTAGCACCTTCAGATTCCACATGTCATAAAACCCCTGTGTAGCAAATTTAGTGATTCTCGTACAACAGGGTTCTGAGATATAAAAAAAAATTATTCTTAGGGGCGGACTTCAGGGGGCTGTAACTCTCAAAGAGGGTATAATAAGAATGTTCATGTTGTTATGCCATTTAAAAGCGTAATTTCCTTAACTTACCCCTTAAAATGAAAATTCCAATTAGGAATAAACCTCACTACAATATACTGATTATAAATAGTACGTGTCTATTTATCATACTTTTGCTGATGACACTTCTATAGAACAACCATATTCAACCCTTTTGTGGGTTTGGGGTTTACACAACATTATGGGTTTTATGAACCCTCTGGTTTATTTTTTATTTTTAGTGCTTTTTAATAAAAGCTTGTTTTTAAAATATGTTTTTACTTTTCATCTATTTATTTTTATTTAGAAATAAAGTTATGGGGTACTCAAGAGGGTGGGGACTCGCAAAAATAACACCCTGTATGTTATTTTCTTACATATTTTGAAAATATAATACACTCAAATATAGAAAGACGTGTACCAAATAAGGAGTCTCTAATTAAAACAGTTTTAATTTGAAATTAAAAATGTGTGTGATCTAAATAGTTTCAAAGAGTCTGTAGTCTATCGGTAGACCATTCTTCCTGGAACACTCTGTTTAAATTTTGTGTATTCATATGTGAAAAACAGTGGATGATATCTCTTTTCATAAAAATATTTTTCCCAAGGTTTACTTTTTTATATTTCTTATTAACAGTGGTACATATTAAACTGATCATTTTATAAAATGCGCGTTTATATATTGATATTGATAAGCTAAATAAGTAACATTTTAAACATATGCCTAAAATCAATTAATATTTTCTTCTAGATAATTTATACATCTATTTTTGGATTTTCTGCTCCACAACAACTGATAATAATATTCCAATGATTATTTAGGAGGAATAATTTAAATTGAAAAATCCTATTCTAAAATGGAAAAGTGTCGGTTTTGTTGAACTTATCTATAATGACCTTCAAATAATGTTCCACAATAATTACTGTATCTTATTTACTTAAATTTAAATTTAAAAGTACGATAATATTTAAAGAGTCGTCATATATCGTCACGGAGGATGTTAAATTTATAAACTAACCATTTTTATTGCGGCAACATGTTTTACAGTATCCGGACACTTGTCAGATTTCGGCTTTTAAAAGTGTGTGAAACTCAAAATTTTAAACCACGGAAATATTTGCATAACAGAACAAATTTTACCAAAGTAAGTGAAAGCATGTTAATTGAGTTTTGGATAGATTGTTCGTGTTTATCTGGTTCATTTTTTATTTTTAGAATACGTACAATGTATCGAGAGGAAATTATAATTATTTGCATGAAGCTCATATTGCGTTTTTTGAAAATTTGCTTGGGGATAATAGAGTGATTATGGATCTTTGCGATCTGGAAAAATATAACGTGGATTGGTATACTCAAGTTAGAGGTAAGGCTAGAATGTAGTAATATTATATCGGGGATTCCTAACACTTTAGATAAAAATGGGTCCAATTTTTTTTCCTGTAATATGATCTGAAACATATTTAAAAAAATAACCAAATAATTACACTTTTCACTGCTAGTAATACTCGTCAAAATAAGAGAAAACATTTTGTGAACATACTCTAAAATGCATTAAAAAGGAGATACAGTTTTGTAAACAGTAAATTAAAAAGTTAAACCTTGGCCCCAATATCCTAGCCATTTACTAGATATTGAGGGTGTTATTCAATGCTAGCTGGGACATATATCCTGAGAAGTAGTTGTTCCTCACCATATCATTAATTAAATAAGTCTATATATGTTGTTAAAAATTCTAAAAATGTTAAATAATGATAGTGAGTTTTGGAATAAAATTTTTCATTTTTTTAATTTCCCTTCCGACATAAAAGACGAAGGGAACTACATTTTTTTTTAATTTCTAGCAATACAGAGACGACTGTCCATGTTCATATTTATAATATCTAACATCTGATGATCCGTACTTTTTGATGTATCGCTGAAAAACCATTCAACCACGATGTTGTGTTATTTTCTTCTATTTTCAGATTTCAAACTAGTATGCGTTTTTTAAGTAAACTTGTGATTACTTATAAAGTTCGACTAGATAAACTGAAACAAAACATAAGCACAGGGACAAGTTTTGTTCTAGAAATTACACATTTTTGAAAATTTAAAATCAATTACTTACAAATAATAGTTTTCAGTTTCAACATATTTTAAAGATATTGCATATAATACTTTCCTATATACCGGGTGATTCAGTTTGATATTTGCGGCTTCGTATCTCTTTTATTTTAACAAATAGCTATACCAAACACTATATATTTTTAAATCGCCCCTCAAACTTAATCAAATGACATTATTAGATCGTCTCCATGGTAACAATTGTCAAAATTGCTATAGTCAACTGTTTTTGTTCAAATGACACACTATATGTTTTTTCGTCAATTCTGGAAGATATTTTTTTTCTGCGTTCAGCTAGGTATATAAGAAAGTCTATAGTTTCATTAAAAATATTGCTAGAAAAACAGCAAAACCCTTACTTTCAGTAGCTTTATTCTGAAAAATGATAGCAAGCTGCGGAAACAACTGGATTTTGACGGTTTGTCAAAATAATTGACATTTTGTACCTATCTACTCTATCTATAATTATAACATGAATACTTACAGTAACCAAGAAAAACTAGATATGATTTTAATTTATGGAGAGGACTGAAAGAACTCTAAAGCTGCCAGGTATTTATACCAACATCGTTTTTAGATAAAATTTTCGAAAAGTTAGCCAGAAATTTGGCGGCAGATGGAAGTTTTCAAAGGAAAAGAAGAGTTTTTAAACCCGGGAGAACATTCGATAAAGATGTTAAATGGCCTGCCAGATCTCCGGATCTCACTCCTATAGATTTCTTTCTTTGGCCTTACCAAAATGATATTGACGACCTTAAAAACAGAATAAGAGTAGAATGTCGGAGATTAAATGAAGAAACACTAAAATGTATTTGTAGAGAGGTAGTGATAAACAGAGCTATTCTATGTTTGGAAGCAAATGGAGGTCATTTTGAACATTTGAAATAAGTGTTGTTTTAAACTGTTATATTATTAACGCATTAAAAATAAAATATGTTACTTTAAAAAACATAGTAGCTTGTTTCCGCACCTGGCTATAATTTTTCAGAATAAAGGTACGAAAAGTAGGGTTCATCTTTTTTGTTGTTTTTCTAGCAATATCTCTAATAAAATTATAGACTTCCTTACATAGCTGAACGCAGAAAGAAAATATTTTCCTGAATTGATAAAAAAATACATGGTGTGCCATTTGAACAAAAACGGTTGACTATAGCAATTTTGACATATGTTACCATGGAGACGATCTAATAATGTCATTTGATAGAGTTTGAGCGGCGATTTAAAAATATATAGGGGTTGTTATAGCTATTTGTTAAAATGAAAGAGATACAGGGCCGCGAATACCAAACTGAATAACCCGGTATACAGAGCCTTCATAAATGTTTACAAGCCACGTGACCGCCCAGCTTAAGCAAACAACATTTCGATGCTGGTATTGGTAAAGAAAATTCTCTAAATCTTGGCGTTACGATTTCGTTTACAATGAACATTAACAAACCGTTACGCCTACGCTCGAGATAATGCGATCGCTGATCGGTAGAATATAATCTCGTGAAAAATTACACCGATCACAGCCCACGAAACAGAATATTGAGTAATGTAATCTTGATCTTATTGTTTTAATTTTACCGAAATTTAACTGCCAACGTGAAGGAAAAAAATTAATGTTCCAAACAAAACTACTGGTCACGTGGCTTGTAATCATTTATGAAGGCTTTGTATTTTGAGGTGAAAATATTATAAAAGCAAAATGGAAATATTTGTATTAAAATTTTAAAGATTTTATGGATTTTGTATATGTACGAGTATATGTTTTCAGGATGTAGCGCTATAGTATTAAAACCAAAGACGACAGAAGAAGTTTCTCAAATATTATCATTTTGCGATAAAAATAGACTTGCTGTGTGTCCTCAGGGAGGAAATACCAGCGTTGTGGGTGGGTCAGTACCAGTTTTTGATGAAATTATCGTATCCACAGAGTTAATGAACGAAATAATAAGTTTAGACGAGACATCCGGTAAGTGATTGATTGATGGTATATGGTGCGTTCAATTTTAGATAGTAATATATCTGTAGACAATATAGACAAATATTATCTTATTGTTAGGATTATACATATGATAATGTAGTGACTCTAAATCCCTTTTAAGAAATAGTTAAATAATGAGTACCCCAATTGACATTTTTTTTGTCTTAGAAGCGCTATTTTTTAAAAATGTATCGCTGCAGTTATTTTTTAAGAAATCGCTTATTGGATTTCTGTGACGCAAAACGGCACTCAAAAGCAAAATAAAACAAGTAAATTTGGTTGGGTATTCAAAATAATCCCCATTAATATACGTACAGTAATTCAGTGAAAAAATGTTGACATTTGTGGAACACAAAGTATAAACTATACATATAGGATGAAATCCTATCAAAAAAAGTTAAAGAAAAAGTTGTAGGATTTCAAAAAACCAATTTACAGGTGACCTTGTCTTTGACCTTGATTCCAATTTTTAAGGTCAATTCAAGGTCAACTTAAAAATTTCAACTTGAAACCCCTATTTTTTATTTTATAAATCGATAGTGCGCAAAATTTTACGACCGAATTTGGAATCAAAATTTTTTTCTTCGATATCCTTGAAGGTTATTTCAAGGTGAATTTTTTGTTTTCTTAATAACTCGAGGGATTTTAAGTGTAGAGAAAAATGTTGCAAGAAATATCAGTGGTATGTAATAAAGCACCAAACAAACATCAATAAAGCACCAAATATCAATGAAACATCAAAAAGCACCAAGAAGTAGTTTTATCCCGACGAGTTATAAAAAAAGAGAAAATTTTTTAATTTCAAATAACTTGTAAAGATGCAAATGTTTTGACCTAATTGATGCTTTATCGACACTGACTTTTTAGTTTGATCTTGATTTGACCTAGAGGATAAGGGCATAAGGATTTCTCTATAGTTCGATCCCATCGAGTTATTGAGAAAAAACAAATTCGACCTTGAAATGACTTTTAAGGACATTCAAGAAAAAATTTTTGATTCCATATTCAGACGTAAAATTTTAGGCTCTATCGATTTATAAAATAAAAAATTGGGCAAGATCAAAGACAAGGTCTCCAAGTTATTTTTTTTTACATCCTACAACTTATTTCTTAAACTTTTTTGATAGGATTTTTTTCCTGAAGAGTTATCGGGGGTTCGAGACTTTTTGGATCACAGTGTATATGTTTCGTGTTTTGAGGTGACAATTACATCTTCTTAGACCCATTTTTGTGGAGACGTATCAAAAAAACTAAGTTTTCGAGGCTAAATCTGAAAAGCAGGGAAAACTTGCCCATTTAAAATAAAAATTCTTTAATTTTACCATTTTATTTACAAGCTTGAAGAAACATCCTTCTAGGTTCTTATTATAATTGTTTCAAATTGTTCTTATTGCTAATCTACTTCACGATAGAATTTTTGATAAAACATTTTGCTTAAACGCATAATTTCGATTTTTTTCTCTACTGTAACGTGTATTTTTAGGAATTTTGGTATGTCAGGCGGGTTGCATTTTAGAGAATCTCAACAATTACTTAGCAGATCGAGGTTTAATCGTACCGTTAGATCTTGGATGTAAAGGCACTTGTCATATTGGAGGAAACGTATCTACCAACGCTGGTGGTATGAGACTATTACGATATGGTAATATGCACGGAAACGTCATAGGCTTAGAAGCAGTAAGTACTGGTAATATTTTTACTATATCAAAAGAATGTGCAAATATCTACTTATATTGTTACTGAAAGTTGTAAGGATTTTCGAGCACATACTAATAACACTTATTTTAGGTGAAAGCCAATGGGGAGGTGATAGATTGTTTAAATACATTGAAAAAAGATAATACTGGATACCACTTAAAGCATCTTTTTATAGGATCTGAAGGATCGTTGGGATTTATCACGAAAATTGCTCTTCATTGTCCTCCACGATCGAAAAGCAGAAACGTGGCGCTTTTAGGTAAATATAGGTTATAGTCCAAGAGCTAGCTACGTGTGGACTGCACTGATCGACTATAGTCATGATTTTTGGTTAAAAGTTTGTTATTACATTGACAAAGCCAGAGCCCATCAGTCAGAAGTCGTTCCAGAGGCGGAGAGCGTGAGCGGGCGGTTAAACGCGTAAAGTTTTATCAATAAAAAAATAATCGAATATAGTCATGAAAACTGGTACACTTATAGATTTTAAGTGGATAAACATAGAAAAAATATCGTCAGAAGGCTATGTGGTGGCTTAAGCGCTCTCAGAAGCGATAAAGTGGTAAATTGTGAATTGAAAAATAAATCACAATATATAGTTCTGACATTTTGTTTATTGTTAGTTTATAATGCAAATAGACTATCTGTAAAGTTACAGAAGTTAAAAGTGAGGCTAATAGTCAAAAAAACATTATTTATCACTGCGCTTGCAAATTTTGCCGTGGTTGTTACGCCCGGCGTTTTTGATCTTTTATTGTTAATAAATGATTAAGTACAGTTCTAGCATTTTACGTAGCCAATCTTTATATTATATATGTTTCTTATAACGAAACAACAGAAGTTTACTCAGAGGTTAAGGCTATGCCAGAGCTACATAAGTTTTAGTGCAATCGAATAAATTGCTATAATTTTTTTTATTTGTTAATATTTGTTTTCACAATGGTTTTAAATTGTTTTTTTTACCGAAATACACACAGTACACTTTACTCTGAATCGCAATCTGATGATTTGTCCTGAGTACCATCATCGCTGCTGTACTCTACATCTGTCATTTTTTTTGTCATTGTAACTGCAATTGAAAACACACATTTTAACACTCGCCATTCTTGGTGGCTTAAAAATTTATCAATACACAAAAAATCTAATGCACAAGCAGTGAACGCTGTTAGAGCTGTGACTGGAGCGAAAATCAGAAGCGAGTTGACGCTTAGTTACTATTTTGAAAGCCAGGTCAGAATAACGGTCTGACTACACAGGCCGACAAAAGAAATCCTGTGTTTTTGAGACGTGAACCTACCCTTCTTTAGTAAAATTTTCCGCTGAATTCGAAAATGATAAGAAACAATTCTGACGTATAGATTCCAGACCACATACCCTTAATTTCCCCAAAAATTAAAAAATTCAAACTAGTCATCCAATCTCTTTAGTAAAATTTTCCACTGAATCCGAAAATGATAAAAAGAAAAATTTATGGACTCTCCCCCACACACCCTCAATGCCCCCCAAAAATTTAAACTGCCCATCCAACTTACCTTTAGTAAAATTCGCTAAATCCGAAAATTGCAAAAAAATTTTTTGGANTTCTTAAACTTTTTTTGATAGGATTTCAGCCTGAAGAGTTATCGGGGGTTCGAGACTTTTTGGATCACAGTGTATATGTTTCGTGTTGTGAGGTGACAGTTACATCTTCTTAGACCCATTTTTGTGGAGACGTATCAAAAAAACTAAGTTTTCGAGGCTAAATCTGAAAAGCAGGGAAAACTTGCCCATTTAAAATAAAAATTCTTTAATTTTACCATTTTATTTACAAGCTTGAAGAAACATCCTTCTAGGTTCTTATTATAATTGTTTCAAATTGTTCTTATTGCTAATCTACTTCACGATAGGATTTTTGATAAAACATTTTGCTTAAACGCATAATTTCGATTTTTTTTCTTTACTGTAACGTGTATTTTTAGGAATTTTGGTATGTCAGGCGGGTTGCATTTTAGAGAATCTCAACAATTACTTAGCAGATCGAGGTTTAATCGTACCGTTAGATCTTGGCTGCAAAGGCACTTGTCATATTGGAGGAAACGTATCTACCAACGCTGGTGGTATGAGACTATTACGATATGGTAATATGCACGGAAACGTCATAGGCTTAGAAGCAGTAAGTACTGGTAATATTTTTACTATATCAAAAGAATGTGCAAATATCTACTTATATTGTTACTGAAAGTTGTAAGGATTTTCGAGCACATACTAATAACACTTATTTTAGGTGAAAGCCAATGGGGAGGTGATAGATTGTTTAAATACATTGAAAAAAGATAATACTGGATACCACTTAAAGCATCTTTTTATAGGATCTGAAGGATCGCTGGGATTTATCACGAAAATTGCTCTTCATTGTCCTCCACGATCGAAAAGTAGAAACGTGGCGCTTTTAGGTAAATATAGGTTAGAATAAAGAACTTGATTGGATACAAGTTTTCTGCAGCTTTGGTGTAAATGTATTCACAATTTTCACATATAGGTCTCCAAGATTTCGACAAAGTCTTGAGAACTTTTAGGAAAGCTCAGGCACAGTTAGGAGAAATACTTTCCGCAGTTGACGTGATGGACTCTGTTACAATGGACTTTATTGAAGATAAAAACCATCAACAGTCCCCTATTGGAAGTCATCCCTTTCATTTGCTTATTGAAACGTCCGGTTCTAACGAAGTACACGATTCCGAAAAAGTAAACAATTTCTTAGATGACGTCATCAATAGCAACTTGATCTCAAATGGGACAATGGCATCAGAGCCATCAAAAATCGAGGTAAGATTTTTTCGTGACGAGTTCATAAAATTCAAGTATAAATAATAATGAAAAGTAAGTTATGACCTAGAAGATTTTCTATATCTGGTCAGATTTTGTTTTTTGTTTGTATCATATTTTTCATAAAAATATTAACCTAGCTGTCAGATTTTTATGTAGTTTACAGTTAGAAGAATTCTCAATACTTTTGTCTGTTTTAGGCAATTTGGTCAATCAGAGAGAACGTATCTAATGGTTACAAAAAATGCGGTGCTGTTTTTTATTATGATGTTTCTCTACCCATCGAACATTATTATTCATTAGTGGATGATATGAGAAACCATATGGGTGATAAATGCGAAAGGGTTTTTGGATATGGACATTTGGGTAAGATTTATGTAAATATTCATAAATAAATTGAAATAATTGAAACCCTTGGTTTTGACATACAGGCAACAGTAAAAGTATACTATATAATTCCAAGGCTTGCTTATAATTAAATTATTTGTATTATGTTTATCAACAGATTTTTTTCGCTTTTAGGTGACAGTAATCTCCATTTACAAATAGAAATGAAAGAATACCGTAAAGAATTAAAAGATTACGTTGAGCCATACATATTTAAACGAACTGCCGAGCTAAAAGGCAGCATCAGTGCCGAACACGGGATGGGTTTTATAAAAGGGAAATATTTAAATCTGGCGAAACCTGCTAGTTCCATTGCTCTCATGAGAGAGTTAAAAAAAATATTGGATCCTAATGGCATATTAAATCCTTACAAGATATTTCCTTCTCATTAAAGATGTGTATAATGAAAGACGATGTTTTTCTTTTTTTCCTCAAATTTAATATATTAAGATTTATGAGCAGATGATGAATTATGAAATTTTAATAAAATTTTTCTAATTTCCATGTAGCTAGGAGTTAGAAACATTTCTACGCCAAAAATATATTTTAAAGTTTGTAAATCACTAATACTTATGCAGGGTTATTCAGTCATAATGTCATTAATTTTAAGGGAAAATAGGAAAAAATGAGTAGAATATGAATACACCATAAACAATATTTTAAAATGTATCAACTGTTTCGCTTCAACGGTTAAGCAGCAAATGTTGAAAGTAGGGCGCCGAATTAACGGGAAGTAATGAGTAATTTGCTTATTTTTTAAGATCGAGTTTTTTTTTCGATTTTCTGCCATTATTAGGTCTTCCGAATACGTAGTTAAAATTAATAAAATTATGACTGAATCACCCTGTATTTTGAAGAAAAGAGTTGGAAGTTTGTAACTTCATCCACTTTTCGTAGTAATTGAAAGTCTATAAAAAATTTTTTATCAAAATAGGGGTATATTTCCGAGAAAAAAATGACCATGCTCCTACATTTGAGTGACAATCAGTCACAACAACTGAAAATATAACACCGTTTTTAGAATTTAATTACCTTCTGTAACTAACAAGGAAAATGCATATCCCAAGATGTACTGATAACCCTGTACATATAGACTAGGCGGTATCTGTTTTGGTTTGGGTGAATCGTATATCCACGAAGATTTTTGGCTTTTTGGCTTTCAAATATCACTAGAAATGAAAATTTTTCTATGCGCATAAAAAAAAACGTGGACTTAACTTTTGGCGGCACTATGTTAAAAAAATTCGAAAAATGTCATATATTTCTTCCTATTTAATTATGTATCTTTTCAAGAGTTGATTTTAGGNTAACTAGACATGTTTTGTAAAAAATTTAATTGCAAACATTTTTTTCCTCTTCCATTTTTGCCTAAAATCAACTCTTGAAAAGATACATAATTAAATAGGAAGAAAAATACATTTTTCGAATTTTTTTTTTTTCATATTGTGCCGCCAAAAGTTAAGCCCACGTTTTTTTTATGCGCATAGAAAAAATTTCATTTCTAGTGATATTTGAAAGCCAAAAAGCCAAAAATCTCCGTGGATATACGATTCACCCAAATATGGCTTTTTGAAACAGATACCGTCTGGACTAATATACATATCTCAAAGTGTGCAAATTCCCATAATTGTGATCTTAAAAACCATAAATAAGACAAATCCGTCGTTGTTTGATAGTATTTATTATCATATTTATTTTATGTGGGTAATAGCAGTGTCGTGGGTGATAAAGATTTTTTCTATACAAGATATACTTTAAGTGGGAGTTAGTTTTCGTCCGTTGTCCGCAAAATACTAATTTGAAATAATTATTTTTGTCGTCTTATAATACGCACAATAAAAAAAATATATAAAAATAATATAATAACGTTTTTAATAAACAGTGTTTGTTACAATTTTTTAAAGATCTGTGTTTAGTATATGAATCTCATGTTAGATGAACTACATAATATCAATCCACCTGATCTGATATCACTAGGCAGCAAAAAACATAATGCCAAGCCAACTTTAACTTGGCAAAACGACAATGACCAAATATGTCACCGCTTCACTTTATTATACAAACCTTCATAAATGACTAAAAGCCATGTGACCGCCCAGCCAACATTACACGACTGGTACTGTCAACTAAAATCAATATTAATGATACGTTTACAATGAATAATGACAAACCGTTGAGTCTACGCTCGAGATAATGCGATCGCTGATTCGTTGAATAAAATCTCGTGAAAAATGACACCAATCACCAGTTTGGTGAAACAGAATGTTTTGTTTTAATGTATTCCTGATGTTATTGTTTTAATTTGACCAAAATTTAGTTGCAAACGTGAAGGAAATAAAATTACTGTTCCAGACAAAGTTACCGGTCATGTGGCTTGTAATCGTTTATGAAGTCTCTGTATACGCCGTGTCCCATTTTAATTGTTCACCCCGAATAATTTTGCAGGATGACCTCCAATTGAATAACTTCTAGAACAAAAGTTGTAAGGTTTTAAGGGGGCCATATGGCAATGACCTTTATTTTGACTCAAATGTCAGATTTAGGGGTCATTCGGAGGTCAATTTCAGAATTTCAAACGGAAACCCCATTTTTTTTTGTCCAGAAATGGAAAGAGCAGGAAATTCTACGTTCCGAGGTGTATTTTCGATCTTGATTGGCAGATTGGCCCCTAGGGGTCCTCTGAAGGTCAAATCAGCTTAAATGGCCCCTAAATTTGACCCCAGGGGTCACGGTCTGAGTTACAATTAGACTATAAATCGTGACCACAGTAGTTTGTACGAAATTTGTCACAAAAATTAGTCAACCTTTGCCATAAAATGTAAACATTTCAGTCGGAAAGCTGATTTGACCTTCAGAGGACCCCTTGGGGTCGATTTGACGAAAAATCAAATATGCATCTCTTAACGTAGCTCTTTCCATTTCTGGATAAAACAAATAGGGTTTCCATTTGAAATTCTGAAGCTGACCTCCAAATGAACCCTAAGTTTGACCTCTGGGTTAAAACCAAGGTCATTATCGTACGGCCCCCTTAAAACGTTATAATTTTTGTTCTGAAAGTTTTTCAACTGGAGGTCATCCAACATCCAATAATATATAGAAGTAGCGAAATGGGATAGAATGAAAATATTTATATTTTTAAAAATCATTATATATAAAAAAAACGAGCTATTCACATAATCGCTGCGAATATATAAAAACCTTTCAATTGTTACCAAATAGGTACATTTTCCTTCGTTAGTAACTAACAGATTTACGCAAGGAAGATGTGATGTTGAACTATATTGAAGACAGTAAATGAAGACACAAACAACATTTGCTTAATGAATAATATCTGACCTTTTCATTCCTTACTCGACGCGCATGGAATAGATAAAAACTTTAAGTAGGTAAATACATGAAATGAAATTTCTCCATTGTACGATAATCGCCAGCACTGCTACAATGTTTTTTAATTTTCGAAAATGTGTTAACATTATTACTTTAACGGTTAGGAAAAGTCATAGTATTAAACGTTTTACGCACAGAAAAACTGATTTGACTAAAGTAAGTAGATAAGATGGCATAAATCATTTTTCAAGTACAAACGAAAAGTGTGTTTTGACAACAAGAAAGTACTCGTAGAAACAAAATATGATAAGTAATTAATTTATGACGTTTTATCATGTAATTAATATTTATATACTTTTGGTATCCATAGGCGCGCCGAATCTATGCGGTTTTAACGAATTTGAAATGCGAACAAGTATAGCTGTGTTATTAATCGAGATACAAAAAATATTAAAATAAAAGTTGGAAGAGATGAAAAAGCCGTACCTATCGTAAAATAATTGTCAAGATGTATGAGAGCCTCTGATCAGTTAAAAAGTAATTTTTTTAAATGAAAATTGTTATATACTTACCTATTTAATAACTTCACATTTACATGCGGCGTTGTCAAATTATTTAGAAATACTTTGAATTTGGCTAAAAACATGGTCTTTTAAAATTTTATGTAATTTTATAAGTTAGAACAACGATATTTGACATTGTGAAAAACAAAGATTAATGAACCGTTTCAGATTTCTGACATATTATTTTTAGTGTTTTCAAATGACATTTTCTCCAATTTTCCATTTTAAGCGTTTTTTGCACACGTTTTTACCCGCTTCAACTTTGACTTTCATCATCTTGGACAAATTTTACACTATAGTTTCATTTGTCCATGGTTTTAGTTTTTCAAATAATAAACTAAATATAAGATATAAGTATATACTTTTAAAACTGGACTGACATAAAATGTAAGGAATTCTCTAAATAATGTAATGTGAAGAATTGTGAATACCAATCATATATTGAATTTTACTGCGAATTAAAATAGTTAAAATAATTTGATGTTTGAAGAAAAAAAATAACTTTTGCCGCTATGTTTTCATGTGAAAATAGTTTTAAAATGTAGTATCGACTTTTTGTATTTCAAGTAATAGCAGAGTTGTTACAACTTTTTTGCACCAATGCACCACGATGTATTATTTTTTTATAATTTTAATTTATGTACTTGTTCATCGACTACTAATTTTGGAATTTCATTTGGAATTTCCTGTTAATATTTCAGCAACTTATTATAATAAAAATAAAACTTTGCTGCGATTAGGTACCTAATTTTAACAGATAATTCAATAATTGTGATTTTTGTCATTTTTTAGACACTTTCATTACTATTTTTTTTTAATTCGAGAGTGTGTACATGTTAATTTAATATCTATAATCTCCTGTCACTCCTCATTAATTTTATAGGTCACTTATAATGTTCAAAGGCAGAACTTTAATGAGTTACAGCAGAAACATATAGATTTTTTCAGAAAGTTGCTAGGAGAGCACAGGGCAGTTATGGGAGTTTCAAATTTAGAAAAATACAATGAGGATTGGATAAACAATCTGAAAGGTAGAGCTAATGAATTTTTTATATATAAATATAAATTGAACCTGATAAATAACAAAAATTTTAGGCACATGTTTGGCCTATATCAATTTGCAATTTTTAATCCCAAAACAAATAAATAAATCTTTCTCGACACAAATAAAGAGAAGTCTTTAACATAGCTTGAGAGTTTTAGGTAGCAGTGCAATTGTTTTAAAACCAAAATCAACTGAAGAAGTGTCCCATATATTATCATTTTGTAACGACAACAATCTGGCAGTTTGCCCACAAGGGGGAAACACAGGATTGGTTGGGGGACAGCTTCCAGTTTTTGATGAAATTGTTATCTCAACTGAGTTAATGAATGAAATTATAAGTTTAGATGACAACTCAGGTAAGTACTAAATATTTTTATATTTTCGAAGTGTATTTTGCTAATTTTATGAAATTTACCCTCTTAAAATGTTCTAGGAGTCGTTGTTTGCCAAGCAGGCTGTGTATTAGAAAGCATAGACAATATTTTAGCAGAGAAGGGATTAATGGTACCTTTAGATTTGGGTGCCAAAGGCTCTTGTCATATCGGAGGGAATGTTTCAACAAACGCTGGTGGTTTACGACTTTTACGTTATGGAAATTTGCATGGAAATGTTTTGGGTTTAGAAGTGGTAAGGATAGTCAAATAAATAAAAATTACTACCTTTTTTAGTTGGCAAGATGTAAATGATGTTTTTTATTTAATGTATTTTAGGTGAAGGCTAATGGTGAAATTTTAGATTGTTTAAGTACATTGAAAAAAGATAACACTGGTTATCATTTGAAACACTTATTCATTGGATCTGAAGGAACATTGGGATTTGTAACTAAGGTAGCAATGCAATGTCCACCTCGATCTAAACATACAAATGTTGCATTTCTTGGTAAGTAGACTATCGAGTCGTTATAACACGTTGAAAAATTCAGAAGGTTTTTTGTGTCTGATAATATATTCATATGCAATGTTTTCATGTTGAATCCAAATCTGGCTACGAAATTGCTCCGTTAAGTCGAGATTTTTGAACATTTGAACAGAATAGTGTATACATTAATTTAAAGTATTTCCTTAATTCTCATTTTGAATAGTACCGTTACAATCTTTTTTCCCCAAGATATTATCAATTTAAAGTTTAGCTGATTTCAGTACATAATAATAAATCAGTCAATTGCTAAGATACATGCAAAACTTACTAAATGATGCATTCCAGTTTAAACATGAAATTCTCAGTAATATTAACTAAAAATCTATTTGTCTCTCACAATTAGCAATGCTGGATTAGCACGAGTATCCTTCTTCCACGATTCAAGTGCCTGATTAATGTGGTATAGTCTTTCCGATATCAGTTGAAGAACCAAGAGGATGATAGTATGTACCAGGTTCGGTCGCTGACGCAGCAACTCGGCATTGAAATATTTGACAAACTTGTTCCCATATTTATTTAGCCACACCTATATGTAGGTCTAGTCGAACTAAAACGTGGAGGTGGTAGAAATGTATACGCCCAGTTGAAGCATGCGAGCGCGGGCAAACAAAATACAAATACAGTTGCATTGGGCCACTGGGCAATAAATCTCAGCCGTTGATAAGTGGTCGACAAACTGCCCAGCAGTGCAGTGCAGTAATGCGGAATTTGGTGTGATTTAGGTAATTTTAATTTATTATAGGCACCTTATATTAATCATTGATATTATAATTGTGAAAGGGAGAAATATTATTATTACAACATGGCATTTTGGAGACATTTTGAAACGGAACAAAACGAAATTTACCATCAATATAATAAAATTGTTTGAGGACATAAATAATTAAAATATGTTGTTGGCCAAATGAACATATAATAGAAATTTTTTGCACATTATATACAAATTATTATAATTTTTTACCTTTATCAGAAAACTTTTTTAAGGACGCCTATGACTCATTAAATTTTATTGCCAGGCGTTTTTTTACATGTTCAACTCACTTCGGAAAGCCTATAGCTAGGATTTTCGAATTTGGAATAAGTAGTACATATATTATTATATTAAAAAATATAATGTGTTTTAAGTATTAACTGAATGCAGCTAATTGATTTGAATCAACCGAACTTTAATTGCTGATATCCTGGAGAAAAAATGTCATATCGTCTCAACAAACCAAAATGGAAATTAAAATAGAAGAAAGGTACTTTAAATTAACGTGTGCAGTAAAAATGTTTCTGTGGGTGTGGTATAACCTCAAAACCATGTCAAAATTGGCCTTTTTGCACTATTAAATTTGAATATTGAACTGTGATGTGATGGAGCATATTTACCAGATTTAAATTCATGGCGATAAAAATATGTCAACTAAGTAACACATTTAAAACAACCAAGTGATTGATGTGTATTTAATAACATTGTTACAGGTACACAAAATTTTGGGAAAGTACTTAAAACTTTCAAAAAGGCTAAGCAGGATTTAGGTGAAATTTTGTCCGCAGTTGAAGTAATAGATTCATCAACGATGGAATTTATCGATGAGAAATTAAATATAAAATCACCCATTGGAGAATACCCTTTTTATCTTCTTATAGAAACATCTGGTAGTAATGAATCTCACGATACTGAAAAACTTAATACGTTTCTAGAAACTGCTCTGAACAAGCATTTCATACTAAATGGAATCGTTGCCAGCGAACCTGCAAAAATCAATGTATGTATTTTACATCAATAATGCTCAACTTCTTTATGGTTTTATCACAAGGAATTCATAGATTCATCAGATATTTCTATTTAGTCCTAGAAAAAAATTAAATTATAGGGATATACTTATACTTGTTTTTTTTCTGTATATGTACCTATTCAGAGATGCTAAGTGGTTTATTTTCAGACAATCTGGTCTATACGTGAAAAAATTCCAGAGGGATTCAAGCTATGTGGCGCTGTATTTTGTTACGATGTATCTTTGCCACTTGAACATTATTTTACATTAGTAGATGACATGAATATATACATGGGCAATTTATCAGAAAAAGTTTTTGGATTCGGTCATTTAGGTAGAATTGATAATACAATTTTCTGCAGAACATTTCACGATATTCAATATTTTTTTTTATTTAGGTGATGGCAACCTTCACTTGCAGATTGAAATGAAAGAATTTTCTAAGGAAGTAAAGGATCACATCGAACCATACATTTTTAAAAGAATCAAAGACTTGGGCGGTAGTATTAGCGCAGAACACGGAATGGGTTTTTTGAAAGCTCCATATTTAGATATTGCTAGGCCTCAAAGTGCAATAAAACTGATGAGGGATCTAAAAATATTGTTTGATCCCAAAGGAATTTTAAACCCGTACAAAGTATTGCCCTGGTAAAAAGAAAAAAAGATAATGCGTAATGATATTTATTTAATCAAATAGTATAATAGGATGATAGAAAACAGGAATTTTTAGGAGAATATTCTAATAAAATAAAGGCCTAACTGCTTGTTCAAGTTGTCCTAAGGTAGCACCAAACGAAAAATTTCCATCAACACTTTTTATTTCAGGATTGTACATATTCTTGTATGCCTGAAGAACACTGAAAATGTGATGGTTTTAATAAAAAATATCAAATATGTTAAAAAATTATATTATTATTAAATTATTCTCAAAAACTATTAAAATATATTTATTAATTTGCCCATTATATGAAAACCCTTTATTTTTTTAATGCATTCTTTTATGTGAGAGTAATATTTATACCTTTGCATGTGCTATGTAAACTATAGGCTTTTTTCGTGAGTGAAATCGTCTGTTGTAGTATGTGTATAGTATGAGTGAATGAAGATGGAACCTATCATATGACAACTAAGATCAAAAGAGATAGAAATAGTAACTACAAGTCAGATATTCGCCAATATTCAGTAGCGAAAAAAAGCCTTATGTTTAGAAAAAAATACTGACTAATTTCAGTAATAAATTAGAACCATATTCTACTCCTATTGACTTTTTTTATATAAACATACATCTGAAATTCAACCATTTTAAAAAATACCGGGTGTTCAATTTATACCATAAAAATGTTTTCTTTATAACTATATAGCGATTTGAGCTAGAAACTTCTAGTTGATTTGCATCCTTAATAATAACCTCAGATTAAATATGTCATCTGTTGAATATCCATCATCTGTCACTACTACTACTACACTCATCTACTTCTAAGTCACAATAAAGGGATTTTAAATTATATTTTTACATTTTCTGCCTAATTTCTTCCAACTTTTTCATATTTTTATTTATTCATCCCGTTTAATCCAAAACCTCTTTATTTATCTGTAAATTGGGGCAATGGTTCTTATTTTCATAAAAACCTTTTTCCACCGACAAGATTCTAAACAACTTAGCAACTGAACGGGACGAGTTATTCTGTGTTCACATTCTAACATTACATGTGAAAAAATATATTTAGTAATACTAATATGTGCACCTATTTAATGTACCTACTTTATATTTTGCTGTTTGTTTTGTTATCAATTTGCATAAAATGATTTTAAAGGAATTCTGCAAATTTTAATTTAGAAAAATTCATGTTATATACACTCCTTTCAACCCATTTTGGGTTTATAATATTATATAATCTATTTGATAATAAAAATTACTATCAAATTAAAAAGTATACACGGTGATTTATACTGAGAGTCGACAAATTAGGGATATAGTTCACAGTCCAATTTTAACCAAAATGAGACAAAACCTGATAGGAAAAATTTATTACGTCATATTTCATTTCTTTTGCTTTAAATTGGATTTTGAACCAGATCCTTAATTTTTCACCTCCTGGTATAAATCACCCTGTATATTGTTCTACATTTTTTTCATAATCCTTTTTATTTATAATTATTAATCATATTAGCTAAGATTAAAAAAATATTTTATTATCCAGTAATGGTAATTTTTATTAAAACATTTTTTTATCTACCCATCGAAACATGTTTTCTATCTTTTTTTCAATAGGCTCAAAATAAGTGACATTTACACGATAAAAATGAAAGTCGGATATATTTAGGTCAGATACCCATTTGGATAACGAAAAATGATGTTTTATGGATGTTTAACTTATTTGATTTTATTAAAAAATTTAAATAAAATGAAAAGATGTCAATCAACACTACAGAAAAGGATATCTTATGAATTTATACTGGGTGTTTGGCAATTCGATTCATTCCTTGCAGGCGGTTATAGTACAAATGATTTGTGATGTATTTCCTTAATATACCATATTCCGGAAACGCTTAGTTTCTTATCTACAGGGTGATAATGTTTTAATAAAAAAATGCAAATTTATAAATATTGCGGAAACTGCTCAGAATATTTTAATGAAATTTTACAAGCTTTTACAATTAACAACAATACATGTTTTACGATAAAAATATTGTTTTTAGTTTCACCATTGGCGTGCGCTCAGGCACGTCTTTGGATATTTTTTAAAGAAAAAAATGATAGGCGACTGATTTTTCTTAAAATAAAAATTATTTTTCAATTGCTTGTTCAATTTGGAAGAAAAAATTTATGAGTTTTTAGATTCACTATTCAGTATCTAAACAGAAATTAGCAAGTTGGCTGTGCACTCGTTTTTGTTATTGTTTGACAAAATTAATAATAGCTGTCACTTTGAGTTTTTGAGTGCGAAGCAGTTAAGGGTATAATTTCTGCTATTTTTCAAATTATTGAAACCGAATTACGCCATGCAATAGATCGATTTTATTTTTTTTACTCGAAAACGGTGCGTTATAAGAAAAACAGTTGAGATACCTTTTCTCTTCCCAATTGAACAAGGAATTCAAAAATTATTTTTATTTTAAGAAAAATCAGTACTGTATCATTTTTTTCTTTAACAATATCTAGACATGCCTGTGCGCACGCCACTGGTGAAACTGAAAACAATATTTTATCGTAAAACATGTATTGTTGTCAACTGTCAAATCCTGTAAAATTTTATTAAAATATTCTGAGCGGTTTCTCCAAAGTAAGCGTTTTCGAAATAAGATATATTAAGGAACTATATCACAAATCGCTTGTACTACATCAACCTCCTAGGAATGCATCGACTTACCAAACACCCTGTATAGGAAATATCCATTTGGATAACCGAACAGGATGTTTAGGGATGTTTAATTTATGGATACCTATTTGAGATACAAAAATATACAGGATGGTCACGCGAAAATTGTTCCCCTCTTTTTCTCCGTTATTGTTCCCGAAAGAAGAAAGGAATTTTTAAAATTTTCCGACTCACTACAAAGACAATTGAATGTCTAATTTCTGAAATATGGGCCTAACTGTTTTTCTTTAAAAGGAATACCCTAAAGATAAACTATTGAAAAGAGTCAAACTAACTTTTCAAGAATGTGTTATATACAGCGTTTTGGTTTCTTTGGAAATTGACGTCACTGTCAACAAGTATGTATAATCTGCAGTTAGATATTTGTCATAAATCATTTTGACACCAATTGTGGATTCAATACCATGGAGGAAGAAGCTTCTGAAGCTGTTCGGATTTACGCTCACCGCTTTCCAAAAAGAATTTGCATATTTGAAGTGACGAAAATCCCCATGCTATTATTCAGACAAAACACCAACAAAAATTTACCATTAAAATGTATGGATGGGAATAATTGGAAACTACATAATTAGTGGGACCACATATCATTGATGACACTTTAAATGGGAACAAATATACCTATATTTACTGCAGGAACACCTTAACCCGTTATTGGAAGATGTCCCTTAAATATTTGAAATAACATGTGGCTTATTATGTCTGATGGTGCACCACCTCATTCTAGCAGGGCAGTAAGGGCTTATTTAAATACTACATTTCCCGATCGATGGATCGGTCGAGGTAGTTCTTTTCCGTGGCCGCGTCGGTCTCCCAATCTTAATCCGATCTCGATTTTTTCTTTGGGGCTATCTTAAAAGTCTTGTTTATCAAACTCCTATAAATAGTAGGGAAGAATTATTAAATGTCATAATTACATATGCCGACATCATTAAAAACGATTACCATGTTATTTCGAGTAGAGCAGAGGTGATTGAGCAATTTCAGAAAATGCATTGAATTCAAGGTCCACATATTAAACATCTTACTTAACAGTTCTCTTTTTTTTAATTCTATAGAAACCAAGATTTTTACAAGAATGTTAGCATCACATTTTTGATACAATAAATGTATGTTGATAATAAAATTTGATTTTCTCAAAAACGGTACAAGATATCGACTGATATATATGGTATATCTTTTTTTAGCAAAGTGAGAGAGGAATCGAACTATGAAAGAAAAATGTCAAATTTGGCAACGCTGTAAAAGATGTATAAATTTAAATGGATAATTTCGTCGATTTCGGATAATTTAATCGATAATTGCTCTTGTATAATCCAGGCATATTGAATATCAGTTTAAACTTGGAAATAAACATTACGATGAGTTACTTTAATTGCCCAAATTTCATTGTTGTCATGGTGACGACTTGTTATAACTGGAATTTGTTTTTCAAATTTCTTTCTTTGAAGGCGAATAACCACAACGAAGTCTGATAGGAAAAAATTTTATATGAAGTACTACATCTATTTTGACCTCTTCTGTATACCACTTCATTATTGACATGATTTTTCCGGACACCCTTTATAATGCTTATCTTTTAATCGTCTTCAAGATATTACATATTTTATTATAGTTTTGTGTAGTAGCCCTGGAAGAATATTGACAATTAAAAGAATGTTAATCTATCAATTACATAAGTTACTTCAAGAAAAATGTTTGTAGAAGCAGAAAAGTGTGAGAAATGTATTAAAATTTACTTAAAAAACATACAAATTAAAAATTTGTACACAAATATGTACTTCTAGAATTGTAGAAGTTTTCCCTCAAAACATACTTTTACAACATTAATACCAAATGGATGGCTATGAAATGTTTAAAAATATAAAAAGGAGCAGTATTAATAAAAATGCAAAATAAAAAATAAAATTGTTTGATACAAATTACCTATATTCTGAATTATTTGTGTTTTAAATATTTATAACTTTTTTCCTATACCTAAAAAAACAATTATTTTCTCAAAAGTACCATATTTCTCTGTTGAATATCCATCATCTGTACACTACTTCTAAGTCACAATAAAGGGATTTTAAATTATATTTTTACATTTTCTGCCTAATTTCTTCCAACTTTTTCATATTTTTATTTATTCATCCCGTTTAATCCAAAACCTCTTTATTTATCNTGAGCGGTTTCTCCAAAGTAAGCGTTTTCGAAATAAGATATATTAAGGAACTATATCACAAATCGCTTGTACTACATCAACCTCCTAGGAATGCATCGACTTACCAAACACCCTGTATAGGAAATATCCATTTGGATAACCAAACAGGATGTTTAGGGATGTTTAATTTATGGATACCTATTTGAGATACAAAAATATACAGGATGGTCACGCGAAAATTGTTCCCCTCTTTTTCTCCGTTATTGTTCCCGAAAGAAGAAAGGAATTTTTAAAATTTTCCGACTCACTACAAAGACAATTGAATGTCTAATTTCTGAAATATGGGCCTAACTGTTTTTCTTTAAAAGGAATACCCTAAAGATAAACTATTGAAAAGAGTCAAACTAACTTTTCAAGAATGTGTTATATACAGCGTTTTGGTTTCTTTGGAAATTGACGTCACTGTCAACAAGTATGTATAATCTGCAGTTAGATATTTGTCATAAATCATTTTGACACCAATTGTGGATTCAATACCATGGAGGAAGAAGCTTCTGAAGCTGTTCGGATTTACGCTCACCGCTTTCCAAAAAGAATTTGCATATTTGAAGTGACGAAAATCCCCATGCTATTATTCAGACAAAACACCAACAAAAATTTATCATTAAAATGTATGGATGGGAATAATTGGAAACTACATAATTAGTGGGACCACATATCATTGATGACACTTTAAATGGGAACAAATATACCTATATTTACTGCAGGAACACCTTAACCCGTTATTGGAAGACGTCCCTTAAATATTTGAAATAACATGTGGCTTATGTCTGATGGTGCACCACCTCATTCTAGCAGGGCAGTAAAAGCTTATTTAAATACTACATTTCCCGATCGACGGATCGGTCGAGGTAGTCCTTTTCCGTGGCTGCGTCGGTCTCCCAATCTTAATCCGATCTCGATTTTTTCTTTGGGGCTATCTTAAAAGTCTTGTTTATCAAACTCCTATAAATAGTAGGAAAGAATTATTAAATGTCATAATTACATATGCCGACATCATTAAAAATGATTACCACGTTATTTCGAGTAGAGCAGAGGTGATTGAGCAATTTCAGAAAATGCATTGAATTCAAGGTCCACATATTAAACATCTTACTTAACAGTTCTCTTTTTTTTTAATTCTATAGAAACTAAGACTTTTACAAGAATGTTAGCCTCACATTTTTGATACAATAAATGTATGTTTATAATAAAATTTGATTTTCTCAAAAACGGTACAAGATATCGACTGATATATATGGTATATCTTTTTTTAGCAAAGTGAGAGAGGAATCGAACTATGAAAGAAAAATGTCAAATTTGGCAACGCTGTAAAAGATGTATAAATTTAAATGGATAATTTCGTCGATTTCGGATAATTTAATCGATAATTGCTCTTGTATAATCCAGGCATATTGAATATCAGTTTAAACTTGGAAATAAACATTACGATGAGTTACTTTAATTGCCCAAATTTCATTGTTGTCATGGTGACGACTTGTTATAACTGGAATTTGTTTTTCAAATTTCTTTCTTTGAAGGCGAATAACCACAACGAAGTCTGATAGGAAAAAATTTTATATGAAGTACTACATCTATTTTGACCTCTTCTGTATACCACTTCATTATTGACATGATTTTTCCGGACACCCTTTATAATGCTTATCTTTTAATCGTCTTCAAGATATTACATATTTTATTATAGTTTTGTGTAGTAGCCCTGGAAGAATATTGACAATTAAAAGAATGTTAATCTATCAATTACATAAGTTACTTCAAGAAAAATGTTTGTAGAAGCAGAAAAGTGTGAGAAATGTATTAAAATTTACTTAAAAAACATACAAATTAAAAATTTGTACACAAATATGTACTTCTAGAATTGTAGAAGTTTTCCCTCAAAACATACTTTTACAACATTAATACCAAATGGGTGGCTATGAAATGTTTAAAAATATAAAAAGGAGCAGTATTAATAAAAATGCAAAATAAAAAATAAAATTGTTTGATACAAATTACCTATATTCTGAATTATTTGAGTTTTAAATATTTTATAACTTTTTTCCTATACCTAAAAAAACAATTATTTTCTCACAAGTACCATATTTCATGACTTACTAGGGCAATATACATGTCAATGATAAATATATATTATCATGAAAACAGATAGATAAGGTATGATATATAATATATACTTAAAAAGTTCTTTTGACAGTTTTTCCAATGACGTAAAGAGACATAGTATTCCATTTAAGTTAGGTCTATATGCAGGAAAAACTATTAATTTCAACATTTTATTAATGTCGCTACAATTTTTACTCTTGCCCCATGCATGTTTCGAATTCCAATGGATAAAAATGAGGGACAATTTTCACCTGACCACCCTGTAAATATGGATCTCCTCGATACATAAAAAATGATATATGGATGTATACCTTAAACAACATTCACTAAAATTACAAAAAAGGCACATTTAAGGTTGATGCTAGTGATATGGGAGCATTCGAATGCAAGAATTGATATGCATTCGATTCTTAAAAGTTCTCGCTGTTCTCGAGAACTTTTATGTGGGCATTCGAATACTTGCGAATTCTTGATGAGGTTTCGAGTATCCCTCATGGTAGGCAGATAGATGGACTAGACACTAAGCGGATATGCTTTAGAGGCCAAAAATTGAATGTTTTTTAAGATTTGTTGTATTGCATATTTATTATCATTACTTTTTTAAAATAAAATCCCAAACTAATGATTAGCAGCTTCATTTTAAAAATAATGTCAATAATTATAAAATAACTAAAAACATTAATATTTAATAACGGAAAATGCTCCATAAAACAAATCACATACCTCGTTCGATACGAGGCTTACCTTAATTACTAACTGCTAAGCTAACCGTTGATGCGAGTACAAGAACAAAGTTGAGTTATGCGAAATAAGAATATCCCGATGATGTATTTGAATCCACACCGTGTCGCCAACATACACCGATTCTGCATTGCCGCTGTTCTCGAGTTCTGTGTTCTCGGATACCTACTCATTCGGTCTCGGTTCTCGGTGGGTCTAGTCTTCTATCCGGTACTCGGTTCTCGGTCTTGGTCTCGCACCGATTCTGCATTGCTGCTGTTCTCGAGTCCTGTGTTCTCGGATACCTCCTCATTCAGTCTCGGTTCTCGGTGGGTCTAGTCTTCTATCCGGTACTCGGTTCGTGGTCTCGGATAATCATTCGATTCTTAAAAGTATTCGAGAACCAAGTTCTCGATTCTTAAAAATACTCGATTCTGCCCATCACTAGTTGATGCCCATATCAAAACAGAATATCCTTTGGATATCCAAGTAAGGGACATATTATCTTTCAGACATGGAGTTTGTACAAGGAGTGAAGACTCCGTGTTAAAAAAAGTGAGCCATTTCTTGGGTCACATGAAGTCAGTAGAGTATGAAAAAGATGCGCGAGAAATTTAAAATGTTTATATAAACGTAACTTATATTTTCTATTAATTCCTTGAAAAATATTAAATAAGACCTCCCGCTTATTATCTACTGCATCTGACGTTGTAAGCGCAACTTCGTTACTAGACTCTCCAGTGCATCAGCGCTACACCGGCGACTACTTAAAATTCACTTTGGGTCATAAAATGGGATCCGAATTTGTATGTGCAGCCCATAAGAGTTTTCAGTCTTTGCATAAACTCCATAGTTTCAGCTTATAAATCCATGGATCTCAGAACCAAAAATGGGCAAAAAATGGATATCCATAGAACATCATGTGCTACAAGGTAAGCAATGCGTTTAAAGCTAAATGGTTATCTTTTTACTTCAAATATTTTTGCAGACATTAAAATTTCACAAAAGACAAAACAATATTTTAAAATAAATTTTCCATTAGAACAGCTATAAGATTGGCATATGCAATAAAAAGTTGTCAAGCAAGTGGGGTAAATACCCTAAATGTCATTTTTGTACATATTCTAGTATTTCTAGTTATAGCACTTTAAAAAGTTTCTAGCTCAAACTTTAAAGTTATGGAAAAAAATATATTGTTTCATGGAAGAATTTGAATACCGTGTATCTCAGAAATAGTTGAGTGTTCGACAAATATTTATACAGAGTATTCTGAAATAGTAGTACTTTACTTTGAGGGTACATTTTTCGACTCAAAATAAGACAAAAATTTCATATAATCATGGGAAATAGACGCGTTTGAAGATGACTTTAAATAAATGGGTTTTTGCCAATAACTTTTAATGCTTATTGAAGGACGGGGATGTTTAGTGTGATAAGTTACTACTAAAGGGCAAAGAATTATTTGGTAGTACAAAAATATCCAGAAATTAACTGAACAATTTTTTTTTTTTTATAAAAATGTGGTCATGCCATGGGTTATAACCTGGATCAACTAATACCCTCAAATAATCATGTTTCTTAGTAATTTATCGTCCAAAACTTATCCCCGTCCTTTAAAGGAGTTATAAGTTATTGGCAAATAAAACCCATTTATTTAAAGTCATCTTCAAACGTGTCTACCTCCCATAGGGTGGATTTGTGGACCTACGTTTATATGAAATTTTTGTCTTATTTTGAGTCGACAAATCTACCCTCAAAGTGAAGTACCACTATTTCCGAACACATTGTGTATACATTCAATTTATTTTCACTTATGTTTTACTTGCTTTCGAAGTTAAAATAAAATTTAGCACCTCCACCAGACAATATTTTTTGTTTTTAGGATTGTGGCCTTGAGAAATAAACAAGAAAATATTTATTTCTAAGCTGCTTGTATCAGAAGACCAATATTAAAAGATAAGGTGCTAATAATAAAAACAAAGTACATTTATCTGTTATAATCTCACTGAAATGACCACAAAACATCCGTGAAAATGCAGTAATGTAGTGCAATTTAGTTATTACAATTCCATTTTTAACAAGTAACCAAGTATTTCGATATATTTCTACTCTTAAGTTTAGTTTTATATAGATTAATTTTCAGTTTGATTTTATTACATCATTTGTGCATTCAGTATTATAAGATTCTCACTGTCAAGATGTTGTATGTTATAACATACATATATTTGCCCGAGATTATGTTTTTACTTACTTTTGTCTAAAATCATATGAAGATTTCAGTAGTTCTTCCTGAGTTGTATAAGTTTTTCTTCTTGAATGTCTTTCAAGGCGAACATCCTCATTAACCTCAAGTAATATGACAATATCTGGTTTAAACAAATCATTGGGCCAACAATATATTTGATGGCCACTTGGAGGCATTTTATATTTAGCGGGATCATCTGCCACTGCTTGGGCTATTGCGTATGCTGCAGTTGAGTGCCAATATCTGAGAGAAAAAAAAAACAGGAAATGGATATCATGAACACCCAAACATAAAAAATAATAACTTTCTACTTCTACTAAAAAAATATAAATTATATACCTATCCATCACAACTGGTTCATATCTTAGAATTGATTGCACCTCTAAAGCTGCAATATAATTTCCTAGAGAATAGAATGCTGTTCGAAGAACATTATCATCAAATAAATTTCTTAAATGGCTAATGGATTCAGGAGGAGTACGCCACTGTTTTGCATTCAGTTTTTTTGCTAAACGTTTTCCCATAGTTGTTTTACCTACAATTACACTTTACAGATACTAAGTTAAGAATTTTAATATTAACGAAGTAACCTGAACCATCAAGTCCTTCTAAAACAATTAAAGGATATTGTTTTACTTGACCTAAAGCTGTATTTTTCTTCTGTTGTTCAAAAGCGTTACTATAAATGGCCATTAATTCTTTTACACCATTTATATCCTTATTCTAAAAATTTTACAAATTCATATACATACCCATTTATTATTGATAATATCATCTTACCTCATCTTTTTTAAAAACATCCAAGATCGATTCCACAGAATGATATAATAAAGTATTGCTAGACATATTTGTGTCACTGGCTATATAAATATATTTTTCTCCAAGTTTTGCGGCTATCAAATTTGAAAACTTTATGATGCGTTTCTGACTAACCACACAACATGACTTTTGTAGTATTTTTAACATTGCAAAGTCCAAAAATCCCCTAGCTGATGCGATATCTATGGACAAAAAGAGTAACTACGTATTCACTGTAAATTCGTTTGAAAAGACAAATTTTAAAATACTTTGAAATTTGCAAAATTTAAGAAAGATTAACAATATATTTATTTGAATAAGACAAATATTTAACTGTTAACTGTGTACGTCTTTTTAAAGCAAAATGCTTGTAATGAACCCGAATAATTTTAAGAAAAAAAAATTTATTTTAAACATTCGCGCCACAGCGTCCCGTTACACATGCCATCTATAAACAATTTTGTATTACTGTCACCGGTACTTCATAATCACAAACGTTAATGATTAATGTTATTTCGTAAGAAAATGCAATATTGTGCTATAGTTTTAAGTTGGTTTAATGTTCATAAACGCAGATTGCGATTATTGATTGTACCTAAGGTACAGTTAAAGAACAGAAAAAGTCATCCGGTGCAGGGTTGCCAGATAAATTCTTTCTATTACTGCCCGTAGATTCAAATACATAAAATAAAAGTTCTTTGAAATAAAAGTTAACGTTGTTAAAAAATTATGTTAGATGACGCTACGTTAATTTCTTTTTAGGGATAAGAATTCTGAAAGAATATTTTATAATCAGACATAGAAGTGTCAACAAAATACGAATTGGACTGCAAAGAAAATATTTTAGATAAGAAACACTTTCATATTTTAGCTTTAAACAACTGACTATAGAAATAATTACTACCATCGTATCGAACAGCCAGTTTCCACAATTATTTTAAATGGTTGCCAGTGTTGCCACAATGGCGATAAATCGCCACGTCTGGCAAGTCTGATCCGGTGTGGTGTTAAATATTAATCTTAGGTGCTTTCGTTTTGGTTTTGACAACGACAGTACAGCTCTAGGCTAGGCTCAGTTAGTTCTAGTTCCAAACACAGAAGATAAAATGTATTTCCACTAATTATGTTATTTGGTCATTAGTTGGTCATATCTAAACTGAATTTAATTGCACTAATAGTACAATATAATAAAAATCTGTTAGGGACATACACTTTTTTGTAGATATATATTTTAAGATCTAAATAATTTTGACCTTGAGCAAGTCAACCATATTAAAAAGGAGTAGATTCCTCTGTGTTTCATGTGTCTATGGGGAAGGCGATAATTTTAAATTTCTTAGTATTCTTAGTGATCATTTCTTTGCATATGTTACTATACATATATCTATTTTGCATGTAAAGCATACATGCCAATCCCGCCGCATTTGTATATATGTCTACATAAAAGAAAAATATACTCCTTTTTAATATGATTTACTAGTCATAATTCTTTATCCCCTTTAAAACCTATTTATAAAAAAGTGTATATAGGTTTCTAATATCTACAGGGTCGGAAAGTCCCATGGTTCATCGGCCGTTACGTGAGAGCGATAAAATAAGTCATAGAAATCCGTGCGATAGAGAAAGATGGCTATATTGAAGGCGTCTAATAGTCACCGCCCATTTCGCGCTTCCAGAAATAAGATCCACTTCATTATAGCCATCTTTCTCTATCGCACGGATTTGTATAGCTTTCTGTATCGCTCTCACGTAACGGCCGATGAACCATGGGGACTATCCGACCCTGTATACTTATTTGTATTGTACTGTGACTTGTGGAATAAACAAGCATACATTATATTATTATAATTAAAGATTGCAACTGGCAATGTATTATTTACTAATAATAATGTTTTCTTATGCCATAAGAACAGGAATCTTACGTATAGAAATGAGTATTTCATTGATTTTAGTATAGGAATGAAATAGCATTGGCAACCCTGCATCCAACCCAGCTGTAAATAAACGGTGTCAACGGTGATCATATTTTTAATATGATTTCTCAAGTTCCCATTTAAAATAAGAAATTTGTTATTTCGTTTATTTATTCACCTGTATAATAGGGATATTTTGGTTTAATGAGAACAAAATTTGTATTTGTTTTTGTATTAATAGCTTTGTTCGTAAACCTACACAACGTGTAGTGTAGTGTAGTGTAGTGGAATTCAGTGTTACACTAAAATAATAATTGTGCACCACTTTTAGAGAAAACATTTGGCTGTTCGTTAATTCAATTTGGGTAAACTTAAACTGGCATAACCTAATTGTAAATCATGGAGAAAATATTTGTGATGAGTGAATTATTTAGTGACTCTGGAAGCGAATCGGAATCAGATGATGAAGATTACCTTCGTAAAAAAAGAAAAATTCATGTTTTATTGAAGACCTGTTTCCAAAAAAATAAAAGAAAGTGCATTACAAATTTTATAGAACTTGTTCGAAACTGTGAGGAAGACGAATTTATCAGCCATTTTAGAGTAAAATCAAATATTGCCAAATTTTTAATGATCTATCTAAAATATCTACCAAGATGTGATAAAAGTTTCATTTTCGCACAACAAATATACTACACTACACTTTTACACCACCTTGTTAGCCAGTGTAGTAGTGTCTGCACTATTACACTACACTGGACTTTTCGAACACCTGGATTATACCTGCACTTGGCTACACTGCAATAAACGAACAACGTACTACTACACTAGTGCAGCAGTGGAAGGTTTACGAACAAAGCTAATGTCTTTCCGTCCCAGCTAATATTAATGTGTTAGTGATTTATATATTATTGTTTTCTTAACAGTTAATATGTAGAGAAGAAAAATAAATGAGTAAATCGAAAATCCGTTTCATTAATACATAAATTTTAAATTTCCCTCGTTTTTTTAAATCTGTGTAGGCTAAAAAAATAAAAATACTCAATTCGACAATCCTAATAAATTGGGACTCATTTCTGCTTATTTATTTATAGGCCTTAATTTTATCAAAGATAGTTGTAGTAGATATTTTGTTTTGCTTTACATTTAATGAGGTATTTGTTGTGAAGAATTTTTGGATGCTTGGTGCTTGGTGAAGAAATTTAAATTGCTTCATCTGGCATCTGGCAACACTGTTTGACAGTAATTAATTGACATAACCTAGAATTAAGTTTGAAAAATATATTTAAAAATCTAAATAACCATGGATGAAGTAGAAGATACAATATTTAACAGCGATCCTATTTATATGATGCATCTAGTTGGTAAAGAAGTGGAGTTAATAACTATTGAAAATGTTACTCACATTGGAACTGTATATGTGATAGATCCTATATATAAAACTACAGTTTTACATACAAACAGAAAATCATTTGACGAATATGAAACGGTTTTTGTACTTTATCACGCCATAAAGTCTGTTAAAATTTTGTCTGATAAAGCAGATGAAAGTTATTTGAAAAGTGTAGAACCCAAATCGTTCGAGGATAAGGATATAAAGAAAAACGTGTTAAAAAAATGGTTGGAGCATATGTTTATTAATGTAGTTGAGTCTGGAGACTATCTAAAAATAGACGATCATTTGGTAATAGTACCTCCCTATGGATCTGATAACTGTATTTGCAACAATACAATAATATTAGATAGAATTCAGAAAATTATTTCTCTAATGCCACCAGATTTTAAATAAGTAGGTAATAAAATACAAGTAATACAATGATTTAGGTTAATATGCAAATGTATAGGATACTTTATTTGATAAATATATAATAAATAATAGAAAACAAAAGTTCTTTACAGATAAATATGTAACATTTATAAAATATAAGAAATATAACAAATTATAGGTATATTAAATTAAATTCCTACATTTTACCATGCTGCAATGCTAATATTAGTGCTGTTATCTTTAGTTTTCTTGGTTTCTATGTTATCAACTTCAATATTAATTTGGTCGAATGTGTCCAAAAAATATTCAATTTTTTCTAATAAATTTGTAGCTACATTTGCAAATTCTTCCCATATTAAATATTCCTGTGTAACAAATATATCGTTGTCTTCAGTATGTTCCTCAACTCCAAATAATTTTTCTTCATCTAAAGAAAATACAAAAACGATCGAGTTATTCCTTGATATTAAACACAGCACAGAACATTAAAATATTGCAAATTTAGATAAATAAAATACTAACGAAAATAGATGAGTACGTCTATAGATGTATTAATTATTTATTAGTCAATGTGTGTACATTAACATTTACATTAAAGTTGTAATTTTACATACTAACAAATATTACTGATTATTTAGTAAATACTATTATTTGATATGTAATATTTTGTCACAAGTACCTTAGAGGGACCAGCACAGTCATGTGCATCTATTAAAAAGAACCCTGTAAGTTTATATCTATTCATCTTATTAGAAATAAATGGAAACTACTTTACGGCTAAACCACTATGTTAAAGATTTAAACAAAATCCTCTGTGTGCTTATTTTGAATGTATTTTAAATTTAATAGCTTCTTGGTGACCAAACGTGTTAGAATTATTTTTCTGGAAAAATGTAATAAAACTGTTAATAGAAGTAATTCACATCAAATATGTTTAGGCAGTATGAATGATTTTTGCCTTTCCGGTAACATTTAAAAAAAATACACATCCGGTCGTGTTTTGTAGGTGCAAGAATAATTTACTATCTAATTACCTATTTCCATAGAAAAAAATGGTAACAAAAGATTAAAATTTAAAAATTCTGGACATTTAGGCTTGCTACTTTGAGTCTCGGTTAAGGCTTGATTAACTAATCGGGTGATTAGACTGTGATTATAATTTTTAAAATAAATCAGTATGTACAGTCTAATCACCTGATGAGTTAATCAAGCTTTAACCTACAGTACTGACACTCAAAGTACCGGGCCTTAGATTCTTAGATACCAACCTAAATAGTCTGCTAGTAATATTAATAGTTGCTGTATTTCTGCATCTGATAGCAGTTCATATAGATCTATAGTGTCTATGCAATAATTCCAAAGTACTTGGCATACAAGGTTACCTAGTAACCAATCGTTTTCGCAGAAATCCTTAAGGATTTTTATTAATTTTGCCACACCTCCTTTTTTCTTAAATAAAGTTCTTGTTCGGTTGTCAGACATCAAATTTATGAAAACTCCAATTGTTGTTTTTAGCAAAGTTGGGTCCACTAAGAAAAATATATTTTTATATTAAGGTATTTAAATTATTTTTACAAACCTTTATCTAAGAGACATATCAAGGTATTATAAATTTCTGATTCTGATATGTAATTTCTAGTAATTTTCGACCTGGATAAATTTCCCAAAATTCTCATTGTTTCAATAACACATTCCTTGTTTTTCGATTTGGTGAACTCAGTTATTCCTGTAATGCATTAATAAAGTCGTCAACATTTATAAATTTTCTCTGTAATCTTACCTTCTACAATATCAATTTGCTTAATATGAAAAATGTCCACATCCAAGTCATTTGTGTAATAGTAAGATAAATTATTTAATGTACTCAAAATTGATAAAACCAATTCTTCATTCTTTTTGAAGGGGTTACTTATAAGAACTTTAAGCACTTCATCGATCAATTTGCTGCCATATTTTTCATTTAATTCTTTTCCAATTTCAGGATTTATCACCATATTTGCAATTACCCTTATTATCTGCAAAAGTTATTGAATGATTTATAAAACATTTCTTTTGTAATCTTTTTATTGTGAATACCTTTATCATTACATCTTCAGAGTCACTGTTTACTTGTTCTTCAGTATGTTCTACTTTTAGCGAACAATTATGAAGAGTTCTCTCCAGATAAATTTTCCATAAGTCTATGAGACATTTGATTGACCCTTCTTCATTAAAAAACTAAAATGCACATGTATTTAACTTAATAATATATTTTGTTTTGTTAATAAATACCTTTATTCGGGTATTATCTATTTTTGCGACAATATTTCCTAATGTGTATGTTAAACGTACAATTATTTCTTCATTTCCAGGATATTTGTCAAATAGATTAATAAGTATTTTGTATATATTTTTATATTCTATGATATTGTCGCAGCAGCAATCGTTTGTAGAAATTATACTGAAAATAGAATTCTATTAATACAGCAATTCTAAAAGAATTCTATAATAGCATTGTCATAAAAATTGGTCAAGTTATTTGTTCAGCGAATAAATCTAATAAAATTTAATATTTTAACTAGATCCTCATGTAATTTTGTTAATGTTGTATCGCAATTAATATAGAACATCACAATATTACTAAAATTTAATGAAAAACCTGAAAAACCATTATACAAGTATTTTATATTTTACCTCAGTGTCCTGGATATATTGGTAACAATGTCTAAATCAGAGGAAAATATTTCCAGTGCTTGACATAACTGTGCAATTGTTCCACATGAAATAAATGTATCATATATATGTTCTTCCGAAACTAAATTCCTTAAGGCGCCAGTCAGTTGAAATAATGCATGATTTGTTTGGTCCGGCATAACATTCTTTTCTAATTTCTAAAATGCTTGTAGTATAAATATTGTAAAAATTGTGAGTAAATGTTTATTTACCGCTGTATTAATTATTTTTATGTGAAGCACCATTAACTGCAATATACCTAATCCTAGTATTTTTTCTAACAATTTAGGATTCATTGTCAGGAATTTGACTGCCCCGTAACCATAAATACATGCTTCGGCATCATCTAATGGGCTAGACCTTCCAAGAGCATCGAGAAATAGTTCTAAAATTAATAAAGAATAATATATATGTTAATTACCTTCTGTGCAGATGTTTACCTAGAAGATTTTTTTGGAAGAACAAATTGTCATTTTGATCATTTTTTGCAACTTTGAATATCAGTTTGCAGACTCCAGTCAAGTTATTACCAGTTACTTTCAGCTGAAAATAGTATCGTAATAAAAACAGAATTTGCGACAAATTGCAAATTTAAAGCATGTTAACTTACTGATAATATAACTTTAGCAATATTTAGTAAAATTTGTTCACTTCGTGATTCTACAAATTTATATAAGCATTTCAGGATTTGTATTTTTATTTTTGACGATACTTTGGAGTTCACCAAATTTTCTTTTTCCATGCAATCGTATAATTCAAGTAATAAACTGTTTATTTTTTCCTCATTACCATTCTCACTTTCAAAATTTAAGTCTTGCAAAACGTCATCCACAGATCTGTCCTTTTTACTATCTGCTAAAATGGATTTTTGTGTTTTATTTGATAATTGTGTTTTGTGCAACTGATTGGTAAAGTAACCTGTATTGAGGAAAAGAGTTTCTGAATGTTCAATTATTTCTTTGTTATCAAATATTTTTTGTAAATTTTGTGGTCCCAAGAGCAAACATTGAGATAAATTTTGCTGTTTCAAAGAAGGCCTTCCAAAAACTGAGTCTGACTGATTGAAATCTGTACGCTCTTGTGGAGAGCTGAATGCATTTCTCGATTCGATTGGTCTTAACTCAGCTGGACATTCTCCTTCTTCTGGAACTGAAAATACATTTTGAAAAATAATAAATCATAATTCATTAAGGTTGTTTATATTTTAATTTAAAGATGTATTTATCAATTTAATTATTTATCCTTGGATATATAGGGTGTCCCATTTTAATCGATCATCCCGAATAACTTTGCAGGATAATTTCCTATTGAAAAACTTCTAGAACAAAAGTTGTATGGTTTTAAGGGGGCTGTACGATAGTGACCTTGGTTTTGACACAGAGGTCAAACTTAGGTCATTTGGAGGTCACTTCAGAATCTCAAATAGAAACCAGAAATGAAAAGAACAGGAAATTTTATGTTTTAAGATGTATACTTGATCCTGGGTCAGATTGATCCCTAGGGGCGCTCTAAATGTCAAATCACCTTTCTGATTGAAATGACTACATTTTATGGCAAAGATTGATTAATTTTTGTGTCGAATTAAGTGCAAACTACTATGGTCATGATTTATGGTCTAATTGTGACTCTTATCTTAAGTCCTGGGGTTAAAGTTAGAGGTCATTTAAGGGTTAACTTTAGATTTTGGGGATTAAAATTGTACACCCTATATATTTGCTTATATTGCTCGTATGTTAAAGCAAGATACTTACGGTTATCTAAGGATGAGGTATTTTTGAAAATTTTTCTCTTCTGTAACGGTCTGCAATTATCCAGTGAGGGCAGTTTGACTTTGTGAGAATCTTTTAGCGTTATATTAAAAATTTTATCATTTATTTCTGATAGGGAATTCGATCGTTGATGAGTAGTTAACTTATTAACAGTTTGAGTAGTTGGTATAAGCGGTTTTGTTACCATATTCGGCATAAGAACCATATTGTCTGGAGGGGTACTTGGTAATTCTGTTTCATTTTGAAGATATCTTAAGCTGCAAAATAATGATTTCTACCTATTTTGCATTTCCAACATATGCAAAAATAGAAGAATATAGGAAAGAATTATTTAAATTTACTATATTTTTTGAGTTAGTGTTAATCCTAAATTGTCTCAATATTTTTTGTACATAAAACATTTTATATAACAATGAAAATAAAGGGGTATATTTCCCTTGAAGGGTTATGGTAGATTACATATATTTTATCTGATATTTTAATAACCTTTTAAGATATCTTATTCATATTTTAAACATTTCGACATTAATTTACACAATATTATTCAGATCCAACATATTCGTAAGGCGTAATATTGTGGGGTGAATATCATATCTCTCAGTTTTTTATTTTTTCCTATTCTAAAAATATTATTGAAAAATATTAATATCTCAGTATTAATGAGAAAAAATGTTCTTTTGTTTAATTTTGATAAATTGAGTTGAGTTTTCATATGAAGTGTGCATTTGTAAAACTTTAATGCTGTGAGATATCACATGTTTTGAACAATTTTCATAAAACAGGTACTTTGTGTTATTGCTTAAAAATATTGTATTGTAATATTTGCTTTTGGTGAAGGAAATAAGTGCAGCAGATAATTTTTAAGACTGGAAATTAAAAAACACGATGTAGGTACAAATTTTATTTTTTTTAAAACCTAGAATTAAAGTTCTAGTTTCATGGAAACTGTATTTTAAGGTGAATGCAATAGACATTCAATTATGCTTATGCGTTATGCTATAAATGCAATAAACAAACAATATTTTTTTCTATAGTTTAGAGATCACTGTTTTTAAGAAATTAAAGAAAATGATATGTATTAAAAATGTTGATGTGACAGGGTGGGTGTCCCTTACTTAAGGTGTGCGATTTAAATAATACTACGTAAATTAATAATGTACAGATGCTTTAAGTTTAAGTTTAAAAAATAGAAGTTACCTTGAATAACTTTTATAAGGTATCATAAAAATATAATATCTACCAAACTTCCTGTGAAATGGTATTTCTCCCTTATTTTCCAATTTTGGAAAAAGGTTTTATGAAAAAATCCTTAAAATGGATGCAGGAAATTTAGAACCACCCTGTATACAAGTTTTATATAATTATTAGTTTAGTTTAGTTTAGTTTTAAAAATCCTTAAAATGGATGCAGGAAATTTAGAACCACCCTGTATACAAGTTTTATATAATTATTAACAAATGAATACAATTATTAACTTTTTAATTCAAATATTTTTTGGGAAAAAGAAATGATTATTTCACTAACAAATTCCAAAATTTTCAGCAATTTTTTAAATTTAAACATAGCAGCTTAATAATGGGCTGCAAGTTTCAATATCTTCAATTGAGTGATTATCGCACAAGTTCATATTTTTTTTTATATAAAAATTATAGGTATCTTTTAGTAACTATATCTTGTGTTATTTCTTACTGTATATCAATTACCTGAAAGAGCTTGGAGGTCGATCGGACTTTTTCTTTCCAAACAGCAATCTTTCTTTGTCCCTTGGTGTAAATGGTCTTTGCGTTTGCAAGGGTTTTATCGATGGAGCGGCAAAATTATTTTCTGCCATTTGAGACTCTATGGAAAATAGTACTTTAATTAGTTGTAAAGAAATATTCCATTCTAAAAAATTGCCGGCAAATTGTGTGAAACTAAAAATACGTAGATTTTATTAACGCCTTTATTCAGTTCTACTATAATTACATAGAACTCATTGAACCTTTATGAGTTGGTAAAGTTCAATAATGGGTTGTAACTTGTAACCCTTGATTCACGTAAACAATTGTTTCACATGAAAAACGCGTGTTGCATGTTTATATATGATTCCAGGGTTTATACTTCATCACGCATTTTACTCATTATTCACGAGAGCACTAACGTCCACAGTTAATTTAGTTTTCGCAATGTTAGTAAACCTTATCTTTGTATAGAAAAGTGCGATAGGTACTTATGGCTACATTAGAAAACATTTTTTCAATTGTAAAAAAAGGATTGGATTCCATATTCCAGATAGGTACATTCATTCCCTTTATTATATAAAAACATATATGAGCGGAAAGAAACGCGTTACTATATCCAGGGTGTAACTTAAATAAAAATATCTTAGGATGATTTATAGGATGCAGAATTTTTTGAAAAATCAATGAATGAACGTCAGCGATTTTGTTGACCTATTGATATGATGATACATCATCAAAACACAACATACTTATTGGCTAAATTATCGGAAGTAAATTATTCATGTCTTTTAATCTGAGAAACTTCGAAAATCGCAATTATTTCGAAAATTATACCTCACCATCAAAATTTATTATTTATTTGTAAATAAAACACTTATTTCGGAAAATTGTGATGTTATGCAAAAAAACTTGATTTATAATTTCATATTTATAACATTGACGACGCCCGATATTTACGTCATTGATTTTTTGTGAAATGTCAGTAAATTAAATTATATCCCGAATCGACTTGTACTACACTTCTAAGTTTCAACCTTTTCTATATTAAAGAAATTTCAAATTTTAACTTTGCAGGGCCGTACTTTCGTAAATACGCTCAATAACTGACCAAAAGACCATTTTCATAATGTTCCATGCTAATCAACGTGAAATTATGGACCACCCTATACATATAGGTACTACCTTATGTTTTATTCTAATGTATGAACTGTACATGTATAGTTTTTTCTGACTTATTCTTACACAATTGACTTCAATGAAATTATTACTGTTGGTGGAAAATTACAATTTCTGTTGGTGTTGTACAGGGTGTTCGGAAACTTATGAGCCATACTCAATGAAAATAAATCAATTTAGATCAAGTTACATTAGCATAATTTTGTTTACTTAAAAAGTTACGGTTCCGAAAATATTTTTTATATTTTGTGACATCATTCCAGACAAAAGTGGATTTCAGTATTCTACTGCAGTTGTTAGTTGGAGAGCCGAGTTTTTGCGGGAATTCTGGTCTGTTCTGCTTTTTAATAAATTTCTAGCTGTATTAAATATTTTTTCACTTTAAACCACCTACCATCAGGTGTTCAAATCTCAGTGCAAGTATTGAAACATTTCGCTCTGAAATTTAGGTTTGTGAGATTAACTGTTTACAATAGTCGATCGTCTGATTTGAGAGTGCTCTTCAAGTTTATCAGTAATTAAATGGTATTTGCTTTCAAGAGTATTCTTTTAGATTTTATTCTCAATTGAAAATTGCTGATGCCATTAAATTTGAACTACCTGTTAAGGAAATATATGGATAAGAATAAGAAGAAAAAATTAGCAAATACAACGCAGTTAAAAATGAAAGGAAAAGATAAATATAGCTAGATTTCAAAATAATCTGCGCAGAATGCAAGTTATAAAGGTGTTGGGTTCTTGTACTATGATTTTATATCTGTAAATTCTAAATGAAGTAATTTTCAGCATTTAAATCGTTAGAGAAAAAAAAATATAAAAACGTAGGTTCAATTGTAAATAAAAATTAGGACTACGTACCTACATTTCTATGTCAACACTAATATTTGATATCTTATTGAAATATGTAAATATTTTGAAATTGACTCATCTCCAACAGAGTCAAATATTACCTGACTGTAAAAAGATTAAGATGTCATTTCCAATATTACAGTTTTAACAGTTTCGTTCCATTAAATTCTAGAACGTGCTCTTTGCAAAACAAAAAGTAATCGATACCTACTCAAATATTTTTAGAAATCGGCAAAACGCGCTAAAACTGAAACATTATGGGTAACATACCGCGTATGGCAATTCTTGCTTCATTAATGATTTCAGCACTGGTTTTCCTTTGGGGAGGTTCGTAAAACGGTAGGGGCGCTTTTACTGGGTTGGATTTCATGGTAGCACCGTCACTCTTGACTTGCATAGTCGATTGCCACACTTGAAGTCATTTTAAAACAGACCTGCAGACAGTAAACATTTTCGATTTAAAGCGATTTTGAATAAGTAATACGTGTAATTCCCTTACCGATGCGCAATTGGTTTATAAGTGGACAGCAAAGCTTCCCATATGTTGCGTCGGTTCTCACTGAAAAACTACCCGCCTTACCTGGAATAATAATAAAACTATTGATTATTTCGGTGAAATGTAACTCGCAGACATGCAAAGATCTGTCCCAGGAATCAATAAAATGTGGAATAAACTATTTTATCGTGCACGATGGAAAAGTCATTGACACGGCGTATGTATATTATGGACAATAATTGTCATTTCTGACATTATTGGGTTAGATAGGAGCACTTTACGTGTTGTATACGAATCCAATATTTTGTATTTGGCCTAATTAGGTATATTTCCCGTTTTGGTTGAATCGGCGAATAAGACAAATTGTTCATTTACATTTGTTGAGTAAATTCCTATCGATATACCTAGATAGATATCTTTTACAGGAATCTTGCTCTACTTCTAATTTTCAGAAATTTGTTACGTGGGTGCTTAATAGACTAGCGGGGTCATACATTTGCGCTACTCAAATTGAATCTTTAATATAATCGAAAATAATAATAGAAATATTTACGCAAAATGATAATATTTACACTGCTAGAGGTGCCCTCAGTTTCTAGTTCCTTTTTTTTTTATTATAAAAACAATTATTAGGTACTGTTTTTAAAACATTTGTTTTATAAACTGGATGCAAGTCGTTAATGTTCCTGAAACTTGCGATGTGTTTCCAATAAAGCACTGATATGAAATATTCTAGCAAACTTGCAATGACCTTACACAGTAAAATTACATAATTAAAATGAATGTAACTTTGTTGAAATATATTGTACAGTTTCTTGTTCAGTATATAGGTATACAATTATATTAACCAGTGGCGGAGATACCCGGTAGTCATCTATATTAAGAATCTGAAAATTTCGGTCCATGTGGGAATTTCCATAACTTCATTGAATTAGAAACCGTACTTCAAACGAAAAAGAAAACTGGTAATTTCACAAAAACGATTTATAGATTTTTTTTATTGTAAATACAATTTTAACTACAGTATAATTATTATTACCTAAATAGAAAAACATTTGCTCAGATATTATAAATTTCTTGAAGGCAAGAAGCAAAGTGCGCTGTTGAATTTTTCGGACTTTTAATTATTTCATTATATTTAAAACTGTATTTACAATAAAACATTCGAATACATATTTGTTTTTGGTGAGATACCTTTTTTTAATATAATTCAGAATCAAATGCACTCGGAAAATGTCCATAATATCCAGAAGTATCTAGATTCTGAGATTCTTAGTATTTTCGTTATTGGTTAATAAAATATTGCATGTAAATTAAGTGAATTTCTACCTTTATTTCGTTATGTCGCTAGCTCAAGCATCTTTCAAGATATCTGATACATTAAAAAAACTTACAACCTTATGCAATTTGCAAATAAAGCAATTTTTGACTAAGGCATATTTGGCCCAATTATCATATTTTTGCCTCAAGATCGTCTATTAACAATTGTGCGTCTAAACAATGTATTATTTTTTTTATGAAACTCAACATTTTCAGATGTGTAAATTTTTGTTTCCGTTTTAGTTAGTGTTCTAAGTTTTTAAAAGCCAATAAAAGACCCTGTATGTTCAAAAAATGACTGTATGTTCATCGAAATTATATGACGTGATAACGAAATCTCAAAAGATGTTTTTTAAAATTTAGTATTTACCCCTGTCTCTGTTTATAAATACCTACTTATGTAATTCAAATGACAACAGATATTTCCATTGCATTGTATAGTTTGAAGGAAAATTGAGAATGTTCAGAAGAACTCTTAAGTATTTATTAGTACCTTATTTATTTAATTAAAAGACAGTAAATATATAAATAAGTATGGCGATAATTAGCAGTTACTAAGTAAATTCGAAGATGACTATGTGCTTTCTCTTTGATTTGATCTAGCATAGATTAGTAGTAATTTTTTGTCCTTGATTTAAAAATTTATTATACCATTGCGAGAACGGTAATTATTGGGTCTCCTAGTACATATGCAACCGGCAATACAGCAGTATTTTGGATAGACGAACTTCTAATTTTTAAGCATTGCACGTCACGTATAATATGTGCAAAATAATTTTTTTTAATTTGTCATAAAATGTAATTTTCTTTTTATTTAAATTTTAATTTAATATTAACATTCTGTTTTTCAAAATTCATACTGCTTTAACTAATAAAAATGAAAGTTTTGCGAAAAATGAAAAAACTAATCGTGTTTATTAGCTGATTATGAAAAAATATAAATACAGGGTGTATCTAAATAACACCGAAAAAATATAAGGGGCGATTCCCTGATGAAAATTATAAATTACAAAATAATACAGATAATGTACACCAAGTTTGGTTTCTTTAGCTCGATATACATGGAAAATGAAAAAAAAACAATTTTTTTTTAAATATTTGGAGGGGCGTAACTTTTCAGGGGAGTTTTTTAAAAAATTTGTTTACCAATTATTAATTTTCATCAGATAATTGCCACTTACATTTTTTCGGTGTTATTTAGATATACCCTGTATATTACAGATATGCAACCCTTTCCGAGATTCCAGGATGGGCACCCTATTTTGTAATTTTTTATTTAATTTTCATGGGTCTAGAAATCATTATCTAAAAACCGGTATTTATTTATAAAAAATTTGACCAATTTTCACCAGCTATTACCTGTCACCTTAGAAATATGCCAAAAAAATTATAAACAACTGTCTTCGTTTTTTTAAAATAATAATAAAATATAAAAACCTGTTAATAATTATACAGGGTGACACAACTTATCCAAACAAATTTGGGAATTGATGCGGCATGAGAAATGGAGTCAATATCGTAAAAAAAATTTTTTGTAAAATCCTTATAGTTTCCGAGAAAAAAATTATTGAAGTTGTAGTACTTTCAACCATTACATAGCTGGATAACTGTAATCTCTAGAGTCATTCTCAATAAACGTGGAGAGCTACGTTGCCTCAGCGACTCCGAATACTGAAATCCGATTTTACAATCGTCGTTGCGATAGTGTTTACAAAAGTTTTTTAGTGTCAAAAATGGCTTGTGTGTATATAGCAACTCGGAGTTGATGGATATCATTAATTTTTGGTGAAACAAGAAAACATTTGTATTATGGTGAAGCATTTGTGTTATGGTGAAGCAAGACAAGGTGTTAGTTCGTAGAAATTGAGTAAGACGGACCTAAATGTGTTTACACGTCGGTGGACACGATTTTGAACAGATGTTGTAACATCAGGTATATCAAATTATTTTATTATTTAAATCCACAAATTAATTTTATTAATTAATAACAATAGCAGCAAATTCAGTTGAGTTTGCTGATATAAAATAGGTGCTATAAAATTCTATTTATTTCTTTGCTTGCGAAGTTTTTGTCCATTTTTATCACACCGTCATGTAGGTGGCATTGTGCAAGGTCAGGTTTTACAGTGGACTAGATTCCAGTGCCGTGCAGAAGTGTATTTTAAAATAATTTTCGAACTGCCTTTTTTTGAATTTTTTACAAAATTATATATGTAAGAGACCCCTGTACATCCAAAAATTTTTTTTGGATAAGTTCTAAATCATCCTGTATATATGTATTTTATATTTATTATACTTACTGTACGTTTTTTAAGTTGTAGTTTATCATTTAGCACAACGGAAATTTCAATAATGCAAACATTTTTTGTAAATCTCAAACAGGATGAAAATAGAAAAGTAACTTCTTAATTTAGATAAATCCGGATTTGTCTGGTATTCAAAATTGTTAATTGTTAGATTCATTCACATAAGTCATCACTCGGTGTATCTACAATATTTTCTCAAAATTATTTTAATGACACTTGCACAATTCTTCGATAATATTCACTTCGGTCTTATAAATTAAACTTTTCATGTAATCTCGTAGGTAAAAATCACACAGCCTGGCACACTTGGAGTTCATTACACTTCCATTATGTAGCCTATCCATTTGTTAATTATTTAAATAGTATCCAGTACTCATCAAACAATGTTTCAAATGTGGAGGAACTCTGTCCCCACAATAGTAATACCATATTAATTTTATTCTGTTGTAAATGGATCCATTTTAAACATAAAAAATATAACATTGATGTAAACTGTAATCACTAGCAATTGTCGTGCCCATCATCCCAGTAAAGATAAAAAACTTTAATATAGTTAATACCCCCCTTTTTTTTTGTTGGATTTTTAGCTTTTAATAAGGATATTGATATTCATATATTACCCCTGCTACCTTTAAATGGATTAATTAATAATTTTATTATTTATTACTTCTGTTTTGGACATTGAAAATTTTATTTGAAATTTTTGAAGATGCTCCTTTATTTTTTGTAAGAATGTGAAACGTTTACTTTATGAGTTTCGATAATGAAATGAGCTCCACGAGCCGCTTGTACACATTGCCACTGACCACAATAAAGATAATCATTTTTTTTTTGTAAAATAGTCAAAGCTTAAAATTCCTTACAAAATACCAGAAAAACTGTTTTTCATAAATGTAAATTTTCTTGAGAAAACTGTATAACTAATCTAAAATGGAATTATCTGATTTTGAAGCTATATATAAAGTTTAAACTTGGAATATATCTAATTAAAAGCAAAAATCCACTGAATTCAGATGTACCAGTGGCAGGGATACCAGAAGTTACTTCCAGTAAAAATCCCAGAAATTCAGCACCACTGAATATCTACTTCTAGCTCCTTATTGTGTTTCCAAGAATAAAGATATTTTTCATTTTATTTGAAAAACAAACCATTTTCGATTTGTTACTTTTTTAACTTTAATTAATGCTAACAAGTATTTTGTTAAACCTAACGCTAGAACTACAAGTTTCGTTTCATGAAAAAAGCTAATAGAGTTTTTTGCCGGGTTTCACACGGTACCTCTAACAAAATGCAAAATTTCTGTTACTTATTATTTTCAAACTGTCAAAGTAGTTCCTATTTAACATTGTATTTTTAGCAAAAAAATCCAATGAACTCTTTAGAAATGAGGAATTAATAGTATATTATTCAACGAGCGTATAATGATGGGTATTATTCACGAGGTGAAGTTTACGGCCNGTTTCCAAAAATAAAGATATTTTTCATTTTATTTGAAAAACAAACCATTTTCGATTTGTTACTTTTTTAACTTTAATTAATGCTAAAAAGTATTTTGTTAAACCTAACGCTAGAACTACAAGTTTCATTTCATGAAAAAAGCTAATAGAGTTTTTTACCGGGTCTCACACGGTACCTCTAATAAAATGCAAAATTTCTGTTACTTATTATTTTCAAACTGTCAAAGTAGTTCCTATTTAACATTGTATTTTTAGCAAAAAAATCCAATTGACTCTTTAGAAATGAAGAATTAAAAGTATTTTATAGTTTTTGGTTTGGTAATATCAAAGAAAATAAAAAAAAGTAATATTTCGAGTTAAAGCAGTCATTGAATTTTCAAAATATTAAATGGCATTGTATTTCTAGGGTTTTCAGTGAGGGTGACTTTTGGTATCTCCGCCACTGGCACACATATTCAAAAGTAGTGCATTCTTGCCATCAATTAGGTAAATTATTAGCACAGACAAAATAGCTATCGCCCCAGACCGTTACTGGAATACGCCAGCAGTTTTAAATTTCCGAATTGCCGATAGAGTACACCACCAGCAGAATTTTAGGAAGAATCAAATGTAGTGACCCGCATTCCTATGTGTAGCCTAGCAACATATAAACAACAGTTTGGCAATGTTGCCACGTGTACTTACGGATTTATTTTGTACACTTTTTTATCAATGCCTGTTTTTTGCATTACTGTATTTACTTAAATTAAATTAAATTAAATTGATAAAAATGTTTTAAAGAATGAACGAATATGTACCTATGTAGTCAACTTAGACGATCGGATATTCTACACGGTTATTTAATCATAATTTCGTTACTTAGCTACTATTTTCATTTTTTGGTATTGAAATACTGCAGAAAATATATTTCCAAATAAACAAAAATCATAATGATATTTTAAACAGCTTGTAAAATAATTTTTTTAATATTTTATGAGAAATTTATTTAATATACAAGGTGGATTATTAGTACGTTGCCGATTGTAGGTACAGGGTTTTTATTTGTATTTTGACATTCACTTATAGGTTTAATAATTAAATATAGAAAAATCCAAATGTATGACTTTTACTTTATTTCTTTTGACATCAAAATTTGCTGACATAAAATATACTTTTAAAGTAAAAAAATCATTAAAAAAATTAAAACACATCCTTATTGAAATAACAAATGATTTTTATAACTAACTTTTACAACAGGATAAGGAGAATACCTAAAAATGAATTAATATCAAAATACTTACCAATTTTTACAAATCTTCAAAATGCAAGTAATTGTGATGATACAGTTGAAAATATGCTTTTGAATTGCGTTAAAAACAAATTCAGAATTATCAAACATTTCGTCCTGTATTTTTTCTTTCAATACTTGTAAATTTTGAGGTCTTTAATAATATATTTTGTTGAAGTGTGCCCACAAAAATATGTCTAAAGGACTGAGTTCGGGGCTATTTTCTGGCCACCTAAGGTTTCTAATAATGTTTTTTTCCAGTGTTCGTTGACGAGATTCGTCCTCCATAATAAATTTGACGATATCCCTGAAGAACTTTTGGACATTGTTGTTATTTGAATAATACAGTTTAATTATGTTTTATTTTTCATCATCAGAATTATCCATTTTAATTTTTTTAAATTAAAATGGATTTTTCTGATAATGATAAATTCCATGTATTTTTAAAAGAAGGTTCGTTTCTGTCATTTTTGTCTGACTGTGAGCGACAGAGACATAGTTATAGTGTGCGATAGAGATAGAGTGATTTTGTCGTAATAGAAGGGTTCTCTCTTTTTCTGCTGTCCTCGGGAGTCTCTGGGACTTCTCCAGCATCTTCAGGAGGGGGCGGCGTGGGGTAGAGCGTGTGGCCTTTTTAGCGTTCATCATTGAGCTATGACGTCACAACGTATGAGAAAAGATTGAAAAGTATAAACAGCTTTTGCTCGTAACTCAGAAATAGTTGGAAATATAAATAAATCTCCTATTGGTTCTGAGTAGAGCACTCAGAGGTTGAGGCAGGGCGGGACGTCACAATATATGAAAGAAAAAAAAAATGATTTTTGCTTGTATCTCAGAACTGACTTGAAATATCAAAAAATTTTCCATGATTGGTGATCGAGTGAAAAAGGTCTGAACTCCGTATGTCGGAAAAAAAATTTGGGACCAACGGTGTATGTCATAGAATAAAATTCGGAATTGGTGCTTTGAATCGAAAAAATAATTGAAAAAATCTCACCACGTCCCTGGTTCTGATTGTTCCTTCTGCGTTGAAGAATGCAAAAGGTCCGAAGTTGATATATCAAAAATAAATTTTGGAAACAAGAGGTGTATAAGGCGATACATTAAAAAAGGTTTTATAACTCGGAAACAATGCGTTGAATCAAAAAAATAATTAAAAAAATCCCCACACCCGAAAAGGTCCAAAGTCTGTATGTTGAAAAACCAAAAAATTAGTCAAAAATTGCAACAGCAGTAGCGAACACATTATATTATCTCTGTAAGGGATCATTGATTGATGATTTGTTGTTGTTTTTTAATAAATTTCGTATTCAACCACTCCTTGAGGTTCCAGCAATTTTACAGTGTTAATTTTTTTGAACACCTTGTATAACAAATATGAGCACTACCAATGGCATCCATGATATGCAACACTTGTGTCAATAATTATTTTACCTATACAGGCTGTTACAAATTCACTTCTCACTATAGGGATCTCGGAAACAGTAAGTGGTACGAAGTAACTTAAATGGGAGCAATGTTGTGTAATCAGGGGACTAACAGTATGCCTCTAAAATATCAAGGCTAACATGATTAGTTTTCAAAATATTTGAAAAAACTCGAAATTTTGGGAATCCGTTTTTTTTTCATTTCAGCCTTGTTTGAGGTGATATTGAAAAAAGAAGAACACTTTCTCATGGCCACTTTTTGCCCTCTATCGAATGGCATAATCAATTTTTGTATGTATTGTAACGTTTTGTCTCTCCAGGACCATCATCAACTTCATTTTTTTAAAATACAACCCTAGAAATTTTATTACATTTTTTTGCAAGCCTTCATGACCCTCAATACTGTACTGCCTCAACCCGAACTAGATCCAGATGTTTTGTCTCGAAAAATTCATCTTTAGTCTATTCGTTCCAAATTCATTAAATTTTTTATTTAGATTTCTTTGTTTATTGAATTATTTTACACTGTAAGTGTTGTTAGACCTTGTGAAATTCATCTAGTTATTTAAATTATTACCACTATGCGTTACAATAAAACATTTATTATTATTATTATCTATTACCATTACTTGGTCATACATAACTCAATAAGTTGTTGCTTCAAAATAAAAACATTAAAATTTTAATTTTATTATGACAAATTAATTCTTAAAATTGCATATGAACAACCAAAACTGGTTATATTATTCAATAAAAAAATTCAGTAAATGTTCAAAAACGTTTTCGTTTTGGCAATGTTGAAAATGAAGATCAGTGTAATATTATCGGAATTTATTATATCTGTAACCGCAACTGTGAAAGAGCATGTCAGATGTATTTGTATGAATATCCTGAAAAAATAGATCGGAATTTGTTTGAATTTTGAGCACTTGAAGAAGTAGAAATAACTATGGACACGGGAATCAAACTTTAATAATGTTTTATTTTATTGCGTGGTGGTAATAGTTTAAATAACTAGATGGATTTCACAGGGTCTAACGACATTTACAGTGTACGATAATTCAATAAACAAAGAAATCTAAATGAATACATAAAAGATGAATTTTTCGAGACAAATCGCCTGAATCTGGTTAGGGCTGAGGCAGTACAGTATTGGGAGTCAAGAAGGCTTGCAAAAAATGTAATAAAACTTCCAGGGTCGTATTTAAAAAAAATGAAGTTGATGATGATCCTGGAGAAAATTTCCTTTTTTTTCAAATACTTCGAAAAGTAATCATGTTCATCATTTGATTTTCTAGAGGCATAATGTTGATCCCCTGATTACTCAACTTTGCCCCCATTTAAACTACTTCGTACCTCTTACCGTTTCCGAGATCCCTGTAGTGAGAAGCGAATTTGTCACGGCCTGTATAGAGAAGTCAACAATAAGAGAGCAGTAGCCATCTAAGGATACACAACCTGTATAATGCAATTTTTTTAAACGTGTTAATATCGTACCAAATTGGAAGTCAACGCACAAATCTAAAAATATTAATTAAGTTTTTGAGTTCTCCCATTCCAAGGTGATATAAAATAAATAATGAATTAGGTAAATTCATAGTTTTAATTCTAACTTGATTTATTTTATTTAGCATTTATCACAAATGTGATTTCTAAACAAAAGATAAGTTCCTTATAACTCTTCAGTTACATAATTAAATGCATTAAATTTATTTGGCAACAAAGCCACCACTAGAACTGCCAATGTCGCCTATTACAAGTAGAAGAGTTACCACGCTAAATTTTATTGCTGGATGCCCGCTAACAAAAGCCTGCATCCTTTTCGGGTTGCCAATTTCCAGCATTTAACACGCAGTCTGTAGCGATAAGCTATATTGTGTCTGTGTTATTAGTCTAAGTTTCATCATTGTCTATCAAATGTCTTCAGCTGAATTTTTTAATTTTTTGAAAACTGTTGATTTGTGGCACCCATAACATTTTTAGTTTAAAAATCACTCAAAGAATCGGCTCTCAAAATTTATCGATGTACTTAATTAACATCCTGTATATTTGTATACTGCAAAATAATATAATAAATGTGTGCTTTAGGAATTCCAATGCTAAATCCTTCAGCTGTATGTGATCTTCACATTAAAATAGTAGTAGTAAACCACAAAATTGGTGTTTAGCGAAATGACTATCGTCATCTGTTGATAGATTATGCAACTATATTAGTTTTTTTTTATTGTGAATATGGGAATAATTTATAGCAAAAAAAGTATAGAAAAAATCTGTTTATTAAAAAAGCACTCTGCATATACAGCATAAAGTTTTACAAAATCATGTACTACTGTATAAATTATTGTAGTGGAAGTCTAACAGTCACAAAAACTACTGCTTATCCAAATTTGACACAATTTCGAACCACTGTCGCAAAGCATCACTTAATACATTAGGTAAAGAATTGATATCTCTTAAGATGATATAAAAAGAAAACGGGAAAGTATCCATATAATTTTCAATCCCTAACAATTTCCCATCTCTAAACACGGGCATTCTTATATCCAAGACAGAACTTTTATTTTCGGGATTATCGATAATTACGAATACCATAAATATGCCACACAGTTTCGCCCTTCTTATGGCTTGCGTGACATAAGTTTCCCCTTCCGAAAACACTCCTCTGCCGTCACTAACGATAACTAACAATTTGGCATTAAGAGCGGATGAATGAACTTGCGACTGGTTGAATATTTCTGTAGCAAAATCAACTAGTTTGGCCACATAGGTCTTACCCTGGTCGAATCTAAACTTCTGCAACAGCTTAACTCCACTTTTATCAGTAAACTGATCCGTCAACTTATGTAATACTTCCACTGTTTCTCCAAAGCTTATGACGGATAACTGTCCACTCTCCAGTAAAGTTAGAGCTTTTGAAATAAGCGACACGCTCTCAAACGCTAACTCTTTCGAATGATTGTCGGCCATACTTGATGAGTCATCTATGGCCAGCACGATCTGATACTCTCGTTTGGATGGTTTCGTTCTGCGCAACCAAATTTTGTCTTTTCGGAATTGTGACGCGATGTACGGTATAACTTTCCTCATATTAATTCTCCGTCCAGTCCTGAAATCTCCTTTCAATCGACTTGCCTGAGTGGGTTCTAAAACAAGTCTCAATTGCTCCGATAGATCTTGTGCCAATGAGGCGGTTACCGAGGTAATTTTTTGCCATGTCTTTTCAGCTTCTGCACTGGGTGGTGGTTCGTTCCATGCCATAAACTGTTTTTCTACTTCCGACCTCAAATTGTTTATTTCTTCCGGTGAAAGTCTAGTTGCTGAGGTCTCAAAAATGTTACTGTACTGTGTGTGGTGAGTTGACTCCGTATTTCGTGGAACTGTTGTTGTTCGTACTATATCTCCTTCTACATCTATATTTTGCGTCTCCTCTAAAATGTCACCTACAATTGAATACAATAATTTAGACAATCTTTCTACTTATATACATATTGTATTTAAATAAAGTACTACTTGCAAATAAAGCAACTTTAGTTATTATCTGGTAGCACTTGTACCCCATTTAAATACACCTTGTACACAGCATGTCCTGGTTAATAGGCCAGTGAGCAGGGAGGAAAGTTTCTTCATATTTACCTAGGATATAGACAAAAGGCAGTTAGACGTTTCTTACTTGATTTTTGAGAAAAACCGAATGACAAAAACAGCCTTCGAAAATTTTTTCATACAAAAATAAGAAGTTATTTTTATTCTTGAGCATTTTTTGTTCGTTTTGTTAGTTTTTTTGTTTCGTTTTTTCTTCGTTTCGTTTTTTTGTTTGTTTTTTTTGTGTTTTTGTTTTGTTTGTTGTTTCATATTCACTAATTTTTTTATACTCTTTCTAAGCAGGTTTATTTTTTTACTGAATATTATAACAAATTATAAATCTTTAAATGAAACACCCTATATACAGTGTGTGCCATTTAACACTCTCGCTGCCAATATTTCCGAAATTAATAAATTTATTTTAGTTCCAGAAACTGGGGCTGTTAGGTCCCTTGAAATTGTAGTTAGAACTGTTAGTTCAAATCTTTCTGTATAGATGGCGTGGTGATACTAAAAAATTTTTTGATCCCTGGAACATGCAAATGCAGTCCATCTGACAGATCGTTAAATTTTGAGTAATTTTTGTAATTCACCAAATAAAAAAACTTGGCTAGACATAATTTTCTCTGGCTAGGAATGTTTGACAACATCGAACAAATGACATCCTACCATTGCGTTTCAACTATAGCCAGTCCAATCAAGGAACTCCTGGTGTAACTACAAAGGGGAAAAGTTTATGGTCGTAGCGGACAGTTTGTCTTGCCTTATTAATGCTGAGTGGATCAAATAAGTATGTTAGAAAGTTGTTCAAACACTTTGAGGCATTTGATATGATTGTTTCTGACAATGGCACCCAGTTCATCTCACAGAATTTGCTTGATTGTGCTTTGAGTTCGACATCGTATATCTATGTTCGTCACTCTGTACGTCTCAAGAAAATGGTCTGTCTAGCCGAAAGGATAGTTCAAATGATCAATAAATCAATCCCACACAATCTCAATAAAACAATGGTAATGTATAATTGCACTCCACACCAAGAATTAGATTCCTGTGAAAGTATTTTTTTGACGTCACACTCGAATTCTTCTTGACATTTTCAAACCTGTTTTAACTTCTGCAAGCAATTCAATGCTTACCATGGTGCTCGTCATTGAAATTTTGAGGACGAGTGAATGGTACCTACAATATCCAAGTTGATCAGCAAGACAGTGGTAGAAATTGGAATTGAATCGGAAATCAATACTACAATCAAATGTGGAAGGGACATGTGGGACACAAAACTAACACTAATTTTAACTTAGTGTTAGATATGGATGTTTCATATCTGGAAAGATTTGAGAAACTGACAAATTTAAAGTCAACACTCATCTCCTGATGAAGAATCTAGAGTGTGACAGAATAAAAAGTGTGATTACAGGAAGCTGTATGGACATATAGTTATTACCACCGGAGAAATATAACTTCCAAAAGGAAGGAAGTGTTGGGTTAAGAAAANAGCAATTCAATGCTTACATGGTGCTCGTCATTGAAATTTTGAGGACGAGTGAATGGTACCTACAATATCCAAGTTGATCAGCAAGACAGTGGTAGAAATTGGAATTGAATTGGAAATCAACATTACAATCAAATGTGGAAGGGACATGTGGGACACAAAAATAACACTAATTTTAACCTAGAGTTAGATATGGATGTTTCATATCTGGAAAGATTTGAGAAACTGACAAATTTAAAGTCAACACTCATCTCCTGATGAAGAATCTAGAGTATGACAGAATAAAAAATGTGATTACAGGAAGCTGTATGGACATATAGTTATTACCACCGGAGAAATATAACTTCCAAAAGGAAGGAAGTGTTGGGTTAAGAAAATTCCAGGTTTATATTTATGGTACCGTAAATCAATATATGTGACGTTGGAGTGGAAATGGCAGTTGTAAAATAAATCAATTTTTAAAGAATCCAGCGGGGTTTAAATTCAGTATTCATCACTTGAAAAAATGTATATGGGGTGACACAACTTATCCAAAAAAATTTGGGAATAAATTCGTTATGAAAAATGGAGTCAATATTGTAAAAAAATTGTTTGTAAAATCTTTATAGTTGCCGAGAAAAAAATTATTGAAGTTGTAGTATTTTCAACCCTTACATCACTGGGGGTAGTGTAGTCTCTAGCATCATTCGCTGTGTGCAATGCACTCTGTACGCGGTCCCCAGCGATTCCGAATATTAAAATCTGATTTTAATGTTAACGTTCTGTGATAGTGTTTACATTAGTTTTTCAAGTGTCAAAAATGGCTTACGTGTATAACAAAAAATGCTCTGTGTCTCTTAGGAGACTTAACATGTTTTTTTTTCTGAAAAATCGTTCTCAAGGCACTTTAACTACCTATTGTCTATCTCTTAAGGCAATACAAGAAATTCCCCAAATGTATGAAATGCATCTTAAGAACATAGTCATCAATCTTGCAAGTTGAGAATGCTACTATCTTTTGTATTAGCAGTTTTTTAATTTCAAATTTAATAATATGATGCCATTCCAGGATTTGGAATTTTGAGAAATTTCTAGTCTAATAAAAAAAATAGTTGCAACTTTTGTTACGTTAAAAATTTGTACACCTATAACACAACTTACCCTCAGGATGTTGTTTTTGAGAACCTTTATTACTTTTACTCTTCTCAGTTTTTTCTGACATTTCGGTAGGAACTTCAGCCACATCGATATCTTCTTGCTCTTCTTCAGAAGGTAGATTTTGAGAGGACTCCATTGGCTCATCTGTTATTTCGTCTTCTTTATTTACAGTTTCTTTTTTCTGATCTTCCGCTTGTTCTTTAGTGGCTACATCTAAAATCTGGAGAGAACAAACATTAGACCTTATTATGACGTTGCGGCCAGTTGATTACCTGAGTTGCTGATTCTTTACTCGCATCTTTTATATGTTGATACATTTCAGCTGCTTCATCATCATTGTTTTCTTGATCCTGATCAATATTTGGTTCCTCCTTCCTCGAATCTACTGATTTCAGTTTTTTACGAACTGGTTCATTAACATCACCTGCAAAAATAATTTACACAGTGTATATTAAATATGAGTGAGTGATAATTAGCCTATTACCTAAACTTCTTTGCGAATCTGATTCTCCTGGTTTTTGTTTTCTCATTTCCTCTTCTTCTAATTCCCTTTTACCAGTTTTCACTTCTTGTGGTAGCGTAGTTTGTGCTGAATGGCCGGTTGCACTTTCTTCCATTTGAGACTGACCCATGCCTTCGTTATCAGGTGCATCCTCCTGACAAAGTTCATCTATAGGTTGATTTGACTTTTGATTATCTGACTGAGATGCTTCTACCTAAAAATACAACAAACCTATAAGTGAATTTGTTAATGAATTTTCTAAACAATTGTGTCTTACATTGTCAGCACCGGTAGCTTCCATAGCCTCAATGTTTTCCTGATTACTTTGAGATTGATCTAAAGCTGAATTATCTTTATCTTCTGCTTCTTGATCAGATTCAGAGTCTTCATCATTTTTATGAGTTTCTTTGGTTTCGTTATCTTTACCTTTTTCTGAATTAGCATCATCTTGATTTAAATCTTCTTTCTTTGTAATTTCTTCATCATCACTACTGAACTCGTCTTCTTCATCATGTTTTTCTTCATTCTCCTCATCTCCCTTGTCCTCATTAACATTTTCTTCTTTTGATAGATTTTCCTCTTTCATAGTATCAATATCAAATGGATTTTCTTCCGGATTATTGTTCTCATTATCATTGTCTTGTCCTTCGTCCAATTGCAAATCGTCTGGTAGATCCATTGGCTCTGGTTCTGGTAATTCTGGCTGTTTCCCATGATGGGGATCAATTTGATCGTCATCATATTCTGGTTCTTCCATTTCATTTATATCTTTTTTGGTACTTTCCCTTTCTTCTTTATTATTTTTATCATTATTTTCATCTGAATCGGTTTTAGAGGGGTTGTCTTCTTTGGCACCTAATTGATCCTCTCCTAGCTCTTCTCCTTTTTCACCTTTCTCCTCCTTTTTCTCAGATGCTATAGAAGACGTTAATTCATTAGGAATATTGTAAAATGAATATAAATAGTTATATCAATTAACAAAAAATATACATTACCTTCATCTTCGTTTTTGTCCTCTTCGTTATCCGATCCCCAAATTTCCTGATCTAATTGTTCAGCACCTTTTTCTGTCTCACCCATTTGCTCATTGGCATCCGAATCGCCAGAGTTGCTTTCATCATCATCATCGTCCTCTTTCTTTTCTTTATCCTATAAAATTACAGATTTTAGTTATTTATCTTTTCCTCGCAAAATAATATAATTCTTGAAGACAAAATATTACAATATAATTACATACTTGCAATTTACTGTCGAAATCCTCACTCATTTCAATTCCTTTCTCTGATTCTTTACAATCCGGATCCTCATCATTCTTTTTCTCCTGACCTGCTGGTTGCGCATCATCTAACTGATCTTCAGATTCTATTTTATCAGAGACGTCTCTTTCACCTTCACCTTCACCTAGTCCAAGTCCATCGGACGGTTTACTAACACCTTCACCATCCATTTCATCCGAAAATTCAGGAGGAACACAAAATCCCTAAAATATGGTAATAATTTTAATCACATGAAGATCATAAAGTTACAAAAACTTACTTTTGATACCAAATCTATAAAAATATTTAATAAGATTGAGTTCATTTTACAGGTGAGTCTGTATGCCGAAACCTGTTGGGTTATAAAATACTGATAGAGATGAATTGTTTGATCCAAGAGTGGTAGGCATTGATATACCAGGGGTTTTAATTCGTTTGCATACTTTAGTGGCGTTTTTAACAGATGACTTGAAATGTCGTGAACTGATTTTAATATGTCTTTCATTTTTAAAGTTGCAATGTCGTTGAATAAATTTTCCACGATAAGAGTTTTCAGATGCTCTTCTTGAAGTTTATCATCTTCTAAATCTTCATTATTTTCTTTCTCTTTCATCTCAGTTTTTTTATTTTCAATGACATACTTCTTGTAAAGATTTTGCACTATCAATAAAAGTTTTTCACAAAACTTTGGGATTTGTTTTTTAAATTCGTCGGTGTTAACACTTAACGTGTCTGATTTTTGCATCTCAAATTGCTCTCCTACTGTAGCAATCAGCTTCATCAACCAATTCAGACTTTCATTTACAGCGATGTTTCCAAATATTAGTTTCAAGTTTTCTATATTTTTGTACATGTTAATCAAATCATTTTCTATACTATTTAAATCAGAAATTGGAACAAATTCTGTGGATACCAGATCGTATTCGACACTTGGTACATTTCCTTTACATTTCTGAAGAAATGAATTCAATTTACTTGCTGCACTCAAAATATTATTTATAAGTGCAGCTGCTTTAGACCATATTGCATCATGTTTGTACTCAATACATTCTTTGACATCTGATTTTAAAACTGGTACTTCTAGGAGGTCATCTCCAAAATTTCCTTCCGAGGGGCAACTGTTCAAAATTATCTTGCATTGATTCATTACAATTGTTACATTTTTTAACAAATCTATAGTGTTTTCTACAGTTTCAACGTGTAGGAAATTTTTTCCTTCACACGCTTCATTCAACTGTTTTGCATAGAAGCGTAAATAGTAATATATCCTGCTTGAATTTATTAACTCATATTTCTGTTTTCTTGCATAAGCCTTGAAAATAAATATCACTGTATGAATAGTTTAATTTACAAATAAATTACTAAATATATTAAATTTATCGAGGTACAGAAATTTAACATTTGAAGTATTTAAAAAAAACTCACCGTTAAATGTGCAGAAAAACCTTTACATCTTTCGATGTTCTGTAAGCCGAGGTCCTGAGCTGGATTCTTCAATGCGGTGTCCAGTACATCTGTTCTCATTAAAGACTTTGTGTAGTAGATTTCACATGAGTCCCATATAGTAAGGATTTTTTCTTCTTGACGACTGAAATGAAGAAGTAATTAGTTATCATTTAAATGTATGTATATATAATTAATAAATTTAAATTACCCATAATTTATATGTTCGAAAGCTGCACTTAAATTTATAGGTTTTAAAGTGAAGTCATCAGAAACAGCTTTAATTTTCGATTCAACAACACCGGTTCTAAATGACAATCCAATTTTAGTTAGACTTTTAAATAAATCTGCTAGAGCTCTGTGTTTCTGTTGTAGTATATTTTTAGCCTGAGATTTTTGTTTTTCTTTTGGCAAAGTTGTATCCACCTGAAAAATTTTTATTGTGGAAAATTATTAAAAACAAATAAGTGGTTATCTACCTCTAAACTTTGTAAATGGGTGCTAGTTTCAATAATATCAGTTATAAATCCATCTAATGTTTGCACCAAATTTGGGTAGCTGGTGGCCCCTATTATTTCTTTGCACAACTTTCTTGACTTCAGGAAATAAGATTCTACTCTGGCCAATATACCTTCGTCGGGTTTGGATTCTACTGTATGAATTTTCTGAAATTAAATAAAAAAGTTATTACCAATAGCACTAATATATGAAAGATGTTTCCAATCCTCTTAAACGATTGCAATATGTAAAGATAATAATTATGAGTTTAAATAAAATAATAACACATTACTTATTTTGTAAAAAATTTCAATTTTCAGTTTCCACAATTTTCTGGCAGTTGTTAAGGGTTGAATAATTTCCAGACTATTTGTCACATCAGGTACAAATTCATGTCATTTCAGTGTGTGGTTTTAAACCATTGCTTTGTGACATTTTAGTCCTTAATTTTCGCAAATGAATTATTTTCAAACTCCAGGTAGCTATAAGCTTTTGTTTAAGTTGATTGCAATTTTTCTGGATTCTTGCTGATTCTATTATAGAGTTTTAGCCTAAATTATACCTCTCCCTCACTAGAAATGGGCAATTTTTTAGGTTTGTATCTGCCCAAAGATCCACATACCAGGGGAGTAGCTGATCCAACTGCAGTAATTATTGCATAGAATGGTACATTCAACATACTGAGTCTCACTGCCAATTTACCGGAAAAATGGGACATTGAGTATCCACCATCTGTGAGTTTAAGCACATAGATAGGGAACTATATGTCATCTACAATTAACTCTCCAAAGAAACAAATATACCAGCAAAATATTCAACAAACTATCAGTAGAACAAGAATAATTAAAAGGAGGAATATCTGACAAAAACTGATCTCTGTGTATTCAAGGATGTACAAATGAAATAGGTCACTTCTTAAAAGGGAGTATAATATTAATAACATACAGGCTGTTTCACACGTTACAATAAAACATTATTAGAGTTTTAATCCCATTTAATCATAGTTATTTCTAGGTTTTTCGAGTGCTCAAAATTAAAACAAATTTCGGTATATTTTTTTTTCAGGATATTCATACATTACAGGTATAATAAATTCCGATTATATTATGCTTATCTTCATTTTCAACATTTGCCAAAACGGAAACGTTTTTGAACATTTACTGTAATTTTTTACAAGTACAATATTTATTTGGAATTTTTGGTTGTTCATATGCATTTTTAAGAATTAATTTGTCATACTGAAAAAAAAAAAATTGTAATGTTTTAATTTTGACCCAACAACTTATCGAATTATATATGACCAGGTGATGAAGATTAAAATTTCAATAATGTTTTATTGTAACGTGTGATGGTAATAGTTTAAATAACTACCTAGATAGTTTTCACAGGGTCTAAGGACACTTAGAGTGTACCATAGTTAAATAAACATAGAAAACTAAATAAAAAATTTAGATAAATTTAGAACATTGAAGATGATATTTTCGAGACAAAAAGTCTGAATCTGGTTCGGGCTGAGACAGAACAGTATTAAGGGTCATAAAGGCTTGTAAAAAATGTAATAAAATTTCCAGTCTTATTTAAAAAAAAATAAAGTTGATGATGGTCCTGGAGAGATAAAACGTTACATTTAAAAATTGATTATGCCATTTGATAGAGGGTAAAAAGTTGTCAAGAGAAAGTGTTCGTATTTCAATATCATCTCAAACAACACTGAAATAAAACAAAAACGGATTTCCAAAATTTCGGTTTTTTTAAAATATTTCGAAAACTAATCATGTTAGCCTTGATTTTTTAGAGGCATAATGTTGATCCCCTGGTTATGCAACTTTGCCCCCATTTAAGCTACCTTGTATCTCTTACCGTTTCCGAGATCGCTGTAGTAAGAAGTGAATTTGTAACAGCCTGTATATACCTTCTCAATATGTACTGCAAGAGTGATATAAATCAGCTGTTGCAGAACAGAGGACAGATACAGGACACGGAATAGATATAAGTGATACCAAAATTCTAGTGTGAGAGAGAAAATTTTGGCTAAAGCTCTACAGAGAAGCAATAGAAATGAAAAATCGAAATACACATCGTATCAACCAAAACAAAGGTTTTCAAAAGTGCTCACAAAAAATTCAATAACCAGAAAGTCCACCACTGGAACAATATGTTTTTTCTAAAAAATAGGGCGAAGTACCTCTTAAAGAGTTAAGAGGTCTAGACTGATAATGCGGTAACCAACCAATTTTAAATTTGGTTTAAGACAAGAATAAACAAATTATTTGCCATAAGGTTAAATCAGCAACTTTATCTTAATATGTCATACTAATTTCTAAATCTGTTAAAACCTACGAGTTAAATTTCTAGTTAAAGATTGGCTAAAGAATATTCACCTTAGTTAATGATTGCTTTGCCAGATAAGCTTCAGGGTCCAACGTGTAATGGTAAGTTTTTGGACTTTGTCTTTGAGGCCTGTCCCATATTCCCACATTTTCTGTTACATTATCGTTGTCTGTATTAACGAGATATGGAGTTATTGGTTGTTGTAACGCCTCCTAAAAACATTTGTAATAATACTTTCTACACTCTAGAACAGTTTATCAATTACCTGAAATTCCCTCATGTAATTGTGTAGAGTTTTATGTGATTTATCTACTGTCTGCTTAATTGCCCAATAGTTTATATCCTTCCATCTGATGATTTTAACGTAATCTTTTAGTTTCTTTTCAATAGGCGTTCTTAGATCTTTAATTTTCTTTGAAATCGTTAAGCTAAATTGTTGGAAATAACTGTAAATATTCCACAGAATATTTATGAACAACTCTGTTTCTTTAGATCTTTCTAAATATGTAGCATGGCAATGGAAAATGTACAGCAAATTCAACCTTCCTTCAAACTCAGCCAGGTTGGACTTTGTTAAAAATGTTTGTAAAGTTTCGATTAATTCTATTTCTGAATATCTCTTCTCTACAACAAATTGTTCCATTATATTATAAATGTACAACCACCATTTAGTTATTGGTTCATTTAATCTGCAAAGAACAATTTTCCAAAATAATTTGGTGGATATTTCACTTCTTACTTATTTACAATTGTTGAATACCACTGGCGGCTCGTGACATTGAGCATACATGAAGACTATTCATTGACTAAAAGGAAAAAAAGCGCGGCAGGTGAAAATTTTCAAATTTTTTCATGGTCAAACGGCTTTAAATGAATCTGGAAATTTTTAGTTGCATTTGCAATATTACCGAAAAACTGACGTTCGTGAGCATTTTCATTTAGATTTTATAAAAAATAGAAATATTAGTTCGGGTTGTGGACTTCTGCGAACATTAACGCACACCGTACATGTATATTCCAAAGAAGCTTACGACAGCCTCGCGTGACGTTTTTAAAATTGTTAAATCCCTCCTTATTCCACACAACCGACTTTACACCCACAACTAAACACTGCATACAGAAAAGTTTGTTTTAAATAAACACTTTCATACCCACTTATACTCCGAATACCATTCATTCCGAAACTCCCGAACGTACACATTGCCTTTGGACTTCCCCTTTTTTTCCATATCGATAGAATAAGGCACAGGTCTCTCACAATTTAAAAAATCCTTTTTGTCCTCAATTTTCCATCTGGAAAATGGCGTTTCCAATAAAATACATACTGCGTCATACATAGGAAACATTTCTACAATTATTATACAAAACAAATATTAACTAAGAACCGTTATAACCGTGCACTGGGCGACGCGTATCGTATAAACTGTTTAAAGGCAGGCGATGGGCGATGACAATGCTACTTCAATATATGCGTCACGGCGTAGTTTACTCCCGTGTTGGCCGCCTCGTTGCCATGACAACCGCGTAGACAACGCTTCAAAGAGAAGTGGAATACAGACTGATTTCGATCCACATCACTTGCTTATACTACGTTGTATGGTACGAGGTTGATGTTCGTGCTCAACGAAGGCAATATTTTTTTAGTAGGCGTTCACCGCGCAACTATTCTGTTTATTTCTGCGTATTAAACAAACAAATATCAAACGGAAATTTTAGGCGAAGCGGTGTGTCACCTGAGGAGCCGCCACTGTTGAATACTATACCTACCTTTCGTATGTTTGATTTAATAGATCTTTCCACATAGTCAACTCCAATTTTCTCCAAGTAATAATTTGCTGGGTGATATTTTGGTAATATTGGCTCAAACTAACACCTGAGTGAGCAACCTCTTCCCATTCGTGGCATTTGCTAAGAAGAATCTCAAAACCAGTTAAAAATCTTGATATTGGACTAGTTATATCAAATTCGTATATTCTGTCAATGACTAAAATAATCTGTAAAATCACACACAAATTAAACTGGAAAGTAAAAAGAATATAGCTAATTTACAGTTTTTAATGTCGGTTGGTCAGGCCACTCGTCTAGAAGTTCGTTTATCCTTAATCTTAGTTCCTCCAAGATGTGGTAGCAGGACTTCACTTCCTCTACATTAGGGTCTCTATAGAAATCTCTTTTTTTGTGTAATGTTTTAGTAGGAGAGAGGGTTTGATCAGCTAAAATTATAACAGAAGTAGAAGATTTTTTATATTAAAAATATAAATTGGGATTCTGAAACAAAGTATAATTTTTTTGTCAAATAAAAATAAGCGTAACTCACATATATCACTGGATTGTCCATATCTTTGTATGACGCTCAACAAAACATTGAAACTGGTGATCAATTTTATGTCTAAACTGTAATCTAAACAATTAATTGATTTATTTAATATTTGGGTAAATACTTTATATTTTTCTAATAAAGGATCGATGAAATTATGGCACATATTTTTGGCTACAGTTGGGTTCAGCCACTCAGTTTTAGTGAAGTTTTGGACAAGCCTCATATGCAATTCTACTACAAACTTCAAGTCTTGATAGGAGATTTCTCCTTTATATTCCTCCACTAGACGTTCTTCTTGTAGATCATCTTTTAACTCAGCACTACTCTGAAAATCTGAAAAATCTATGTCATGGTAATTTGGGAAAAGTTCCTTTAATTCTTCTTCTATCTGCTGTTCTTCCGGTTTATCGTCACACTTGGTCCTAAAAATATTTATATTCCATGATTAAAATAGTTTATGATATAGAAAACCAGTACCTCGTTTTATATAGACTTTCCCCTTCTTTCTCCTGTTTTTCCTTTTGTTCTTGCTGTTTATTCCATGAACTTACCAATACATTTAGAAGTGCAACAAATTTCATAAACAAATTTTTATTCAAACTGTCCCCAGCTTTTGCATCTATTGTACAGAGGTTAAAACTCTCTTGAATACCACATTTTAGCAGCCTGAAAAACATTTGTTTCAAAAATAGTATTAATAAGCACTTTATGACCAAACCTAAAGCTTTCCTGTTCTTTAATATGAGGCATATTTTCATCTTCCAGAACGTGTTTGACAAAATTATTAATTCTCTGGCTTGTAAGTGTTTCTATGTGTTCACTGTAAGTACTTTGATTTTCATCTAACACTGGCAACTTCACAAAATTTAACAATTCTTGCTGGACATTTACGCCAAATTTCATATTTTCATATTCCGTTATAAGTTTGCTTAACAGCGATACTTTCATTCTGAAGCCGTATAAAAATTCAACCACGTTACTCAAGAGAGGTTCTATAATATCTGGAAAAGTATTACGGAAGTTGGTCCACTCGTGAATTAACGATTCATAGCTTGGAATAAGAGACTTGTGCGTATTTAGTTTATTAATGAAATATCTGTAATCAATTTCTTCCTTTGACGAAAGAGCACTTATTATATCCAATATTTGATAAGTTAGAGCTGAACTAGTTCTGTTGACATTGTCTTCAGATAGAATGGTGTTAAATGCATGATTAATGACCTAAAAGAAAAATATTTATAAATTAAACAAAGCAAATAAAGAAGATGTAACTTGCCTTTAAAATACTCTCATACAACACCACTGTTGACCTTACGGCAACGTATTGGCAAAGATCATCATTTTTCATTTCCAATTCTTCAATAATTTGTTGTACCGGTTCATGGTATGAATGTATCGTTTGATATGAGTTACTGTAAATAGAGTTTTGCAATTCATAGCATTTTTTCAAGTCTCTGAAAAAGTCGATCGATTTTAAACAGTATTCCTTCTTTAGCGTCTTTTTTGCCAATGGATCAATTAACGATAGTTTTGAATTAAACACAGCTTTGATAAAACTCAATTCCATATACAAGTCAGAAATTATCAATAAAGTATTATTTAATTCGGTACAATTTTTTAATTGCCCAATTTTTACGGAGCAGTTCTGTAGGTGTTTTTTAATTTTAGACATTTCATTACTGACATCTGTTAAAGAACCAATATTTTTGTAGTGGTCTAAAGTCTGCGTACATTCATTAATAATCTCTGGTAATGTTTTACCATTTGTGTCTTCTATGTTTAATGATTCAGTTAACTGTATTATGAATATTTTAATTATTCGCAAAATATATTCCTTTTCGGTGCACCTGAAAAAAATATGTACATGTTAAATTGGTAATCCCAACCATACATGTTTGTTACTTACAGATAATCATATTTCTTCTCAGATAAATGATATATATTTCTCCACAGGATCAAGCTAAGGTGGTTGTGTTGCTGTAATCGTTCTCTGAAGTTGCCAAGAGTTATAAACTCAAAATTATTATAATTTTTGTTACTATCCAGTAGAATACTTAAGTAGTATGTCAGTTTTGGATTAAAATTGCTAATAATTAATCCTTCACGATCTTCTTCGATATTTATTAAATATTTATTTGGTCTAACTGCTGGTGAATTCAGAAGATACAAATAATATAACTTTGTAATTTCATGTAACAACCTTAGATCTTCAGTTTTGTTATACCACATTAAAGTACCAACAAGGTCAGTTGGAATGGTGATACTGTTGCTTACAAAGTCTGAAAGATCTACTTTAGGTAAAGTTTTCAAAATATCTCTTATTGATAAATTTGAAATATAGTCAATTACTGGCAGAAGTTGTATTTCGAATTTAGATACACTTTTGCGAGGTTCCTCAGATGTATATGTTTCATGAAGCAATTTCAAGCGGTCAATACTTTTAGATGCATCAGTGAAGTGATAATCCAATTCAGATTTAAGTTCAATTAACAGTGGTCTTAATTCTTTTTCTTGTTTTAAGAAAGTAACAATTTTTGTGATATCGGTTGGTCTTTCACATAAATTATAAAAACTGCTTATTCCATTGTAAACAGGAATTACTTTCAACTGATGAGTGTTGATAAAAGGTGGTGGTGTACTGCTTACTTTTTGATAATTTTTCCCAATTTTCTGCATACAAGAAAACTGTTTTTCCAGTGTAGTGTTGATCTTAGTTGTAATTTTTGTCAAACTGTTGGGTACATCAACCTTTGTGAGGAATGACACATGTTGTATAGCATATTTGAAAAACCATTTGTAATGTACACTTAAATTAACTAACATATTGTATTGATCTGTTGAATTCATATTTTTAATGTTTGCCAGTGTGCATTTTTGAAAGGCATGTCTCCAAAAAATTAGTTGCAATACTTTAATAACAGTCGCTTCATCTAAACTGCTTACTTGTCCTGGAATGTTGTGCAAATAATCGTCAAATTCTTTAATTAAGTGGAGATATTCATTTATAATCACATTATTAAATTTGTCTTGTATCTTTCTTTTTCGTTTTTCATGCATGTAATCAAGTAAAGTAACCTCCTTTTGCGATTTACTTTTTTCTTTAATTAAATTAAATTCAGTGTCTTCTTTGAAATTGTTTGAAGCTAAGTGTAGTGCTAAATTTAGCTTGTTACTTTGTAGCAAATTTTTTATTTCGTAAAGCGTTTCAGGAATCCATCTATAATCTTGTGGTAAAGTTGGGTAGTCGGTAGTTTTCATTTTCAAAATAACTTCATTTAATTTTTCATTAAGTTTTATTAAAGCAGAATTTTTATTTAAATGGGATTTAAGAGACGTAGAATTTAAATTATATCGTGAATAGATATGCCTTATTTCTAAATCTTCCAGTGAGCTTATAGAAAAATAGTTTATTAATAAATTAATAAGAATATTATCAACTTCAAATGTATTTGGTGAAGTTAAATATTTATGTAAAACTGAAAAGTGTTGCTTAATTTTCTCTATGGATGAACAAGTTGAAATATTTTGTGTCATTAAAGTTACATTTTCATTGTAAACGTCAATGTCCTTTTCGTCTTGTACACCTGAACACTCGTTAAGAATTCTTTCTATCTCATTTTTCAAGACATTCACAGTGTCGTTACAATTAAATTCGACGGTGCTCCTTGTTTTGTAGTAAACATCAACTATGGCAGAGGAAAATGCCACCAGTGTTTTCACTCCATGATTTATTTGTTGAGCAATTAGAGAGGAAGCATGAAGAATTTCGTTAATATTAGGTTTCTCTCCTAGGGTCAGGTCGCTAACGAAATCGTGGATTTTTAACAATGAGTTTATATGACTTGTCTCTTTTAGACTCTCAAGATTTATTAAACTCTTTATGTCAAGCACATTTAAGTCCTGAGACTCTTTTTCATTAAGCATGTATATTTCTACCCCCCTGTTCCGCATTGCTCTGAAACGGAAAATATCCAGTATTTACAACATCAAATTATAAGCTATTACACAGTGCGTTCGTATAAATTGGACAGAAGGGTTTAGAATTTTTTTTTGAAGAAAATGCTCGGATACGTCGATTTTTGTCATTAATTGATTTTTTATAACTTCAAATATACATTATACATAGAATCATGTAGAATTAATGTTGTCATCGACGATTTCTTTTTTTTTTAACAGAAAGTGGTGATTTACACGACGTACCTTTTTTATTATTAAATTGCTTGTTGTCTCTTTGTTAAATACCTATTCATTTACGTGGTAACTGAATTAGAAAATAGACATATATATTTATTTTTTTAAAATATATCTCTGTATTAAGACAAGCAGTTTAACATTCCTGACACATCTGCGTGGTGAGGAATTTATTAAAATATGCAATGAACGAGCAAAATTTCTTCATAACACCTTCGATTTTTGCATGTTATGATGCACTACAGACTTAAAGGATGTTACAACTTTGGTTTAATATAATAAATATTATAATTTTTTAAAGATCATAGTACCTTGATATTTCTCCATTTTTAGGATCCATAGTTAAAAAGAGCCTGAAATCCTTGTGAGGTCTGACCTCAATCATTTGACCATTTTGGTCGACCCCTCTCTCAGATATTGTCAGAACACCCCGTGGTTCCAAAAGAGCATTAAGGCGATCTAGTACAGCGGAACTGCACAGATTTACATTGTCTATTAGAAGCCATGATCCATCTTGAAGACACTAAAATAATAGTACTCATAGAGTAATTAATACATTGCATAATATTGATTAGATTCAGTTTTTGCTATTTTAGTTGCCTTGCGGAAATATATATTTTAATATTCGCCATAGATATTGTGGAAGATTATTTGCTAACAAGGCCTGACTGATCATTCGAGCCCTTTGATTTCTCCTCCATATTTGCGTAGACAAAAATTTCGTCAGCGAAAGCAACTATCCACATTATGTCACACAAAAGCTGATTATTTGCAAACAGAACTAAAGACATTCTTAAAATTCTTTAATGTGTGTTGATTTACCGACTTTAGGGGCTAAATATACCAAGTATTTTATAACAAACACAACATTTTTATCCGTATATGCATTAAGTTGTCCGAATATTGAACATCAATGCAAATGTTGAGCTCGAAATAAAGACAAACATATGATGAAGTTGGACATTAGTGAAACAATAATTGCTGTTTAAATAGCCTTTGTCGGAAGAATCCTTTATCATATTATCCATAATATATCAAATACCATTTCGTACTCGATATCCCTCACCCTATTCGATATCGTTCCCGAGTCAGCATAGGTATGTTTTCATTAATTTGTTGCGTTCACCACTTGCTACCGTGATTGACAATATTAATAGAACCTTCAGGGTTCAACTGCAACCAATGCAATACAAATCCCAATAACTCGTTATAATACATTAAAGGGAATAATTCGTACACTACAATGTGCATAATGCAGTATATTTGCTCACTCCCAGGCGTTTATTTCTGAATAACAAATTACATGCTGTGATTTTAATACCAAATATTTAATTATTGTTAATTAAATATTTTCATGAAGACTCACTATTGAAGATATACAGGGTAGCCCATCGAAAACGTACCGCAAGGCATTACAGGGTAGTAAAGAACTTTTCGGCAAAATCCAAAAACAGGTCAAATTTGTTTCTGAGGGGGACAACTTTTGGCTCAAAAAGCATACCAAAATCTTCAACCCCCTAAGTGGGGGTGCTATCCCCTAAATTTTTTCAAATGGGAATGGGGGTCAAGTGGGGGGTCATTAGAAAGGGCTTTTAATTCTCTATACATCGATTCTTACTTTTTGAAAATCGATTCATTATTTTAGAAAATATGCAGCTTTGAAAATACGAACAATATTTTTGACGAGAAATGCGAAAATCGATTTAATTTTACTTCAAAACTTACGGTATTAGTCAAGTAAATGCTGAAAATGTTGTCCGCCAACTTGCATACAATGATACAGGTTGTCTTCAAACCGTTGTCGAACATTCTGGAGCACTTGCGGTGTTACTTCGCGACATACATTAATGATTCGTCCTCGCAGATCTTCCAAGGTATCAGGTGGAGTGCTGTAAACTTTGCTTTTAATGTGCCCCCAGAGAAAGAAATCTAAAGGATTTAAGTCGGGTGACCGAGGGGGCCACTCAATTGCACCTCTTCGTCCTATCCAGCGTCCTGGAAACGTCTCATTTAGGTAATTGCGCACATTGAGCGAGTAATGTGGAGGAGCTCCGTCTTGCTGGAAAATCAGTTCGTGTTCATTGTAAGCAGGGTCGTCCTCTATGATATTTGTTAGAGCTGGGTCGATGACATTTTGTAGTAAATCCAAGTACATATCGCCTGTCAAATTTCCAGGAAGGAAAAAAGGACCTACAATGGAATTTCCAAAAATACCTGCCCATACATTCAACTTCTGGGGGTGTTGGGAGTGTGTCTCATGGAAAATCCTTGGATTGGTATCAGCCCAGTAACGACAATTATGGCGATTCACTAAACCATTCAAGAAGAACGTACACTCGTCCGAAAAACACACATTAAAGAGGAAATTATCGTTTATCGCTCGTTCAGTCATTATTTCGCAAAATTGCAAACGACGATCAAAATCGTCTTCATTTAGCTCTTGCACTAGCCGAATCTTATAAGGATGGAATTTGTATTTTTTTAATATTCGTTGGACACTTGTACGACTCACTCCTGTCGCAGTAGCCAATTGCATTGTACTCAGCGTACTATCCATTGCCACTTGCCCCAATACCGCTATTTCCGTAGGTTCATTTAGTACCGGATTTTCAACCTGCCTCTTTTTGTTATGAACGGAGCCAGTTTCGCGAAATTTGGCCACCAATTCGCGAACAATTTTTCCAGACGCATGTTTCTCAGGATGCCGTTGGTTGAACAGTTCGGCGACCCGATTTCCGCATTCATTGTTTTTGAAAAAAAGCTCAATAATTTCTACTCTTTCTGGAATTGAGTACACCATAATTAATCAATTTAAAAGACTCGGCAGTATTGGTACTCTTCAACTACAAGTCACAAGACAGTTATCTAGCAACTTCTTGTGGCCTATCTAAATACGAAACAAAAAGCGGACAATTTTTTGCTCACCAAAATCAGGCTAAAGAATTCGCAAATCAGAAAAAAAAACAGCGAATTCTTTTGAAGGAATTTACCAAGCTAATACCGTAAGTTTTGAAGTAAAATTAAATCGATTTTCGCATTTCTCGTCAAAAATATTGTTCGTATTTTCAAAGCTGCATATTTTCTAAAATAATGGATCGATTTTCAAAAAGTAAGAATAGATGTATAGAGAATTAAATGCCCTTTCTAATGACCCCCCACTTGACCCCATTCCCATTTTAAAAAATTTGGGGGATGGCACCCCACTTAGGAGGTTGAAGATTTTGCTATGCTTTTTGCGCCAAAAGTTGTCTCCCTCAGAAGCAAACTTTACCTGTTTTTGGATTTTGCCGAAAAGTTCATTACTACCCTGTAATGCCTAGCGGTACGTTTTCGATGGGCTACCCTGTATATCTGGTTAATGCCTGTCTTATTTGTAGATTTGGCACCTCTATTGAAAACTCTGCCTTCACTTTTATAACTGACTATTATATCAATGGAGGTTATAAAATCCTGTAGAGCCTAAAGTTCGCGTATTAATAAGAAGACAAATCTATAAAACTACTCCCATGAAGTGGTGGAATCTAGCAACGAAAACACAAATTGCAAAAATTTACAAAATATCAGACGTAGATAAAACAAATCTCTGTTCCTAGTTCGATAGAAACAGTTTCCAATAGTCGGACGCAATTCCACTTGGTTCGAAATAATGAGTATTGAATCTAATCTAATCCGATTGAAAATTATATCGGAATGTATTCCGATATAATTTCCGACTGTTGGAAATTGTTTTGGACTGCTCCACGAACAAAGCTAATTGTCTTATGTGTGATGGAGAAGAAAGGGGGCTAAAGTTCTGGATTTTCAATATTCAAGATTCAGTTATTGCATTTAATTCTTTGCACCCACTGTAGTTTGTTAATAAATAATCTAGACAAAATTATAGACAATTGTTGCCGTTTTTATAGAAAAAAATAGCTTTCATACACATATATCATACAAGGTTGGTTGAAGACCGTTTTGAAGAACTTGTCATAATGTTAAAAAATCAAAAGGATCGAGAACAATAACTGAATCATGAAAACTGTGATACAGGGCATAAGTTTTACATTTTCTTATTTTTTCTGCCTTTTTTCTGTGAAAATTTTTGTAAAGGGCTTTCCTGTAGAAATTTTTGTATATAATCCAGTGGCATAGAAGAAAGTTTTATATGATTCTTGATTTTTTTCAATATTATTATAATTAACTATAACATAAAACTATAAAACCTCTATAAATTTCGTTTTTATTTTGAGACAGAATAATTTAATAATAGTCACCTCTACACTGTATACTTAACTAGGCATTCGAAAGTACCATTAAGTGATTATAACTATTTTGACTAACAGAATAGTTATTTTCAAATTACTCCAGTATTTAAAAAACTAATTTTTTTTTGTACAAATACAATTTATGACTTTTTTGAACGAAAGGATCATAGCCAGCTACCTTGCAAAAGTGTTTTCTACAAAGATAAAAGATTAGCTGAACTATTTAGAGCTTATTGACAACTTGATGTTATAACACCTGGCTGTTTTGAAGTATACACGTTGAACATAATCAGCTAGATCACATCGGCTTTGTAACAGCACGGGTGCTGCAATTTTGCAGACGACGCCTTGAGAACGACGATCAAAAACCGAGAAAACTGACAATTTATTTGATTGCAATGAACCATACATAAAGCTAAACTTTATATTTTTTTGGTTTTAAACGTGACAAATTAGAGAGAAATTAGTAGGTTTACTAATTTTTTACTGCAATGACATTTAAAATTCCTGTATTTTGCGCCGTTTATACGCCAATTTCAATGCAAATTTTGTTATTTGAAAAACATGGCTAACTATAATTAAAAGAATCATCGGCTTAGAGGATGATTTTTTTTCGTATCTTAAAAATGAAAGACAAAATGTTCTTAATTCATAAAAAAAATTTCTATGCTTTAAACAGAACTTCAACAATTTTATTTTTCTGATTACGTTTTTGTTTTATTTTTTCGAAATTCGAAATAAGGATAACTTTTTGCCAAAAATATGGCGATCTGAAATACTTTACCTTTATCAGAACAGAGTCCACCCACTCGAATTTGCCACCAGCATTCAAAGAACCATCCTCCTTTACTGAACTTGAGACCTTTTGGGATTTTATATACAAATCTTTTAAAACATTTAGATTACCGCTGTTTATGAGAGGTTTTAATTTGTCCCATATTTCATTTAATTTAGCTATCTTTCTCAAAAACAGTTTTGAGTCTTCTTCCATTGTTTGTTTCAGTGCACCTGAAAGAGAAGATAAATTGTTGCAAAGATTTTTAACAATATAAAGATACTTAAAGATACGATAATAAAAAATGATACAATATACTACTAGAAACTGGCAAAAATTAACATTTTTATGAATACATTTGTATTTTGTTGTAAAATATATTTATATGTTATCATAGCCGTGGTTGGTTAATGCGCAGTATCAATTGCAATATTGCAACCCGACCACTTTAGTGTATACCTAGTGTGTTATACAAGTTCTTTAGTTCTTCAGTAAAACCGAAGATTAAACTTAGAACAGCTGTTTTTTTAACAATAATTTATTACTCTTTTGAAACTATTGTGTATCCGCCTTATATGACAATAGTCGAAAGTAAGCGCTGTTTTTCAAGTGTTTTTCAGGAAATTTAAGTATTTTAGCTATGATAAGAACAGAAGAATTGTTGATAAAACAGATAAACGACTTTAAAGGGAAAGTAATTGAGCACTCGCAAAAAGATTGGAGGGTCGTTATAAAATATTTGAGGTATGTTAACTGTTTAAAATTGGCCTCCCTATTTCTAGATCGCCACTGGAAATTAGACACATAAGATCTCACAGATCAATAAGGGTCAAGAAGCAGACACACATGCATTCCCGAAGGATTTTGGTGCGCTGAATCTGAATCTGGCCGAATCACGTCAGATTTTTGAGATATCCTAGCCTAAAAGTGCAAAAAACCGTGTTTTTCGTCATATTTGAGGTTATGTAGTAATGCCATCTATTTAAAAAAATACATATAATTTAAAAGTACAAGGCTCCCTCTTTCGAATGCCGTTGAGTTTGCTCAAATACCTTTTTTTTTCGTTGAGATATCACATGTTGAAATGTTCCAAGTTTCTCAGTTTCTTTATATGCGAAAATCTACTAAGGATCCCTTAGACGTCAAACAGTTGATTGCAGTTCAGATATTTCATACTCAGAAACCTTCAATACATACTCAAACTCACAAACTCCAAATCCACAAACTCACAAACCCCAAACCCACAATCCCTAAACCCACAAACCCCAATCCCACAAAACCCGAACCTACAGACTCCAAGCTTACAAACCCCAAGCCCACCAACTCAAAACCCACAAACCGTATGGGTATGAAGTTTCTGAATTGCAATCGACTGCTTGATGTCTAAGGGATTCTTTAGTAGATTTTCGCATATTAAGAAACTGAGAAACTTAAAATGTTCAACATGTGATATCTCAACAAAAAAAAATATATTTGAGCAAACTCAACGGCATTCGAAGGAGGGAGCCTTGTACTTTTAGATTCAATGTATTAGTTTTTTGAAAAAGTATAGATGGCATTACTACATAACCTCAAATATGACGAAAAACAGTGTTTTTTGCACTTTTAGGTTAGGATATCTCAAAAACCTGACGTGATAGAGCAATTCTGCTGCCAGATTCGGATTCAGCACACCTAAATCCTTCGGAAACACATATTCAAGTTTCTGCTTAAAAAAAAGTTTAATTTTGTAGGTCTGTGTCATTCGCCATTATTATCGTTTACATCGTTTAAGTAAAATACATATACGAGTGTGAAGGTTCGTCGTATCAGCTGACCGTAGTATGGGTACGAACGAAAGGGCGCTGTTCGAAAAGATAAACAAATCTGTGGCTGATATCGTCACCGCCTGTGTTTTATAAACATACAGCGATAAGTTTAAAAAGGGAGAGACTTCTCAGTGCCTATTTAGCTTTGATAGACGTAGCTTACTCTGGAATGATTATACCGATTTATAAAGTGGAGATTTGTAGAGTATATTAATATTAAATAATTATTATTAGAAGTGTTGTGTTTATATCAGAAGTGGGATTAAATAAATATATAAATAAAAACAGGTGATACAAGTGTACCTACCATACAATTATGGGGAAACATAGACGTAGACGGCAAAGTAGCAGTTCTTCCAGTAGCAGCAGTAGCGATGCTGAAAGCAGTCGGAGAACAAGAAAAATAAGGAAAAATAGCGGCAAGTCATGTACACCGGAAAGCAGTCGAAGAGCAAGAAAAACCAGGAAAAATAGTGACAGGTCCTACACACCAGAATTACCATCACATGCAACTGGTTCAGGTTTGACAGAAATTATTAATATACTTAAGCATGATTATAGACCAAAATTAAACATGACGGTCAAGGATGATGACATAACTGAGTTTAACCCCATAACTGACAATGTGAATGAATGGATTGCGAGGATAGATGAGCATGCCGGTGTGTATCGTTGGGATGACATAAATATTTGTCACTTGGCTATAAATAAGTTAAAGGGCCCCGCAGAAAAGTGGTATAAGAGTTTACCGTCGATTCCTAAAACGTGGTTAGAGTGGAAGACACTTTTAGTGCGTACGTTCCCACCTACAAGGGATATACATTTGTTAATGACAGAAATGTTAGCTCTTAAACCACAATCTAATCAAAGTTTATACGAATATTGCTTTGAAAAGTTAGCCCTAATTAAGAAAATGCATTTAAACTTAACTGGACTGGACGAAGTTAATCTTATAGTTGGTGGGCTCGATAATAACAATGTAAAATTTGCTGTGAAAGCGGCAAATATTGATGATCCTTCGAGATTAGCGGTCTATTTAAAAGCGTTTGAGCCGAACATGACAGGGTTCAACGAAAGAAAGGACGAGTCAATATTTCTTTCATCGAATGCTATGAAAATGCGCCCTCAGCTGACGGAGACCCACAGACGTAAATCTCGAACCTTTACTGCTGTGTGTTACAAATGTAACCGTCCGGGTCATAAACAAATTAATTGCCTTCAGAATGCCAAACAGGGTGACCAGCGTTTACATTGTGTTTATTGTCGACAGAGAGGACATACAATAGATAACTGTTTCAAGAAAAATAGGAATAAAGACGTCTTAACAGGTAATAACCCAATAAAAAATAATAGACAAGTTTTACTAATATCTAAAAGTGAAAATAAAAACAAATTTTATAAATCCGTGTTTATTGGGGAAAACAAAGCCCAGTGCTTCATTGATTTTGGCAGCGAGTGTTCAATTACAACCTTCGAAATTGCCCGTAAACTGAACTTAAAACTTGATAAACTGATTGAACCTATCACACTTACTGCTTTTGGTGGCCAAGAAATCGAAGTTACTCATAAAACAGCATGTTGTGTTAGAATTGACACTGTAAAATTAATTATCGACATTTTAGTGCTTGATAAGTGTTTGCCGGGAGTAGATTTAGTTGTCGGACAAAATTTTACTGAAGACATAGGTATTAGATATTGCCGTGTTGGTGATGAATTGCGTTTTAGTAACGCGATGAACGTAAATGCGGTGCAAGTGCACTCAAATATTCTAATCAAAACCGGAACTGAGGATGAAACAATACGGCGGCAGCTTCAAACCATAATCGAAAAATATTCAACATGTTTTCCGTTGGATACGGGGAAATTGGGAACAATTGCTGGAACAGAAATGGAAATAAAACTTAAAACCGAGCAACCTATAGTACAACGACCTTATAGATTAGCTGAAGCAGAGAAGCACGTCTTACGAGGGTTGATCAACGAATTGTTAGAAGCTGGCGTCGTTAGGCCATCACAGTCACAATTTGCTAGCCCAGTCATTATGGTAAAGAAAAAGACAGGGCAACACCGATTGTGTGTGGATTATCGCCTTGTTAACAAACAGACTGTGAAGGAAAACTACCCCTTGCCGTTAATCGAGGACTTGATAGATCGGTTAACAGGCCAAAAGTATTTCACAATTTTAGACTGTCGATCGGGATATCATCAGATCAAAATGTCACAAGAGTCAATCCCAATTACAGCATTCATAACTCCGGAGGGTAAATTTGAATATCTGAAGGTTCCATTCGGATTGAAGAATGCTCCTTATGTATTCCAAAGGGCTATCGACCAAATAATGGGAGATCTTCGTTACAAAAAAGTACTAGTGTACTTGGATGACATTTTGATTCCATCAAAGACCTTAGATGAAGGGTTAGAAACCTTAGATATTGTTTTACAACGATTACAACTACATGGCGTCAGTCTAAATATGGAGAAATGTTACTTTCTCCATGACAAGATCGAGTATTTGGGATATATTATTAAGGATGGACAAATTAGCCCAAACATTGAGAAAGTAACGGCCATTAAAGAGTTCCCAACTCCAAAAGATGTCCATCAAGTTCGACAATTCCTTGGTTTAGTGGGACATTTCAGAAAGTTTGTGCCCCAATTTGCACTGGTGAGCAAACCAATGACTGTATTGTTGAAAAAGAATACAAACTGGTCATGGTCTGCGTCTCAACAAAATGCGTTCGAAAAACTAAAAGAACTCATGGTTAAAGAACCTATCCTAATTCTTTATGACGCTAAGAGAGAGACCATCCTCTACACTGATGCATGCCGCATAGGAATTGCAGGAATGTTAATACAAGTTGAGGAAGGAAAAGAGAAGGTCGTCGGATATTATAGCAGAACTACCTCTCCAACAGAGCAAAGGTATCACTCATTCGAGCTGGAAACTCTTGCTATTGTTCAGTCGGTCAAGAGGTTCAGGCACTATTTAATTGGAGTCCAGTTCAAAATATACACCGATTGTGCAGCGGTCAAAAATGCGATATCAAAGAAAGATCTGAACAGGCGTATAGGAAGATGGATTCTTGATTTACAAGAATATGATTTCGAAATTCTGCATCGACCAGGGAATCGAATGGCGCATGTCGATGCCTTAAGCCGAAATCCCACTACCGATAGTAGTCTCGGAATTTATGCAACATTCTTAACAGAGGATGATTGGTTATTGGTTGCCCAAGAAGCGGATTCGAATGTTAGTAGTGTTAAAAGAATACTACAATCCGGCGAACGTGACGGTAACAAGAATATATTTAATGAATATGACTTACGGAAAGGTAGAGTATATCGCAGAACAGCACATGGCAACAGAGCGGTGCTGCCCAAGACTTGTAGGTGGCAAATCTTAAGATTTAATCACGATGATATAGGTCATTTCTCGTTCGACAAGACCTACGAACGAGTTGCCAATAAATTCTGGTTTCCCAAAATGAGGAAGTTTATAAAGAAATATGTTCAAGCTTGCATCAATTGTATGTATTTTAAATCACCATCAGGTAAACGACATGGTTACCTTCATCCAATCTCAAAAATCCCACGTCCATTCCATACGATTCATATTGACCACTTGGGTCCCATGTGCAGAAGTAAACAGGGCAATCAATATGTCCTAACTATTGTCGATGCTTTTACCAAATTCTGCTTCGTAAGAGCTGTTCGGAATACAAAAGCCAAATATGTTGTGGAGGAACTCAATACGATCGTCCAAACCTTTGGGGTTCCTAAACGTATAATCAGTGACAGAGGTAAAGCTTTCATTTCAAGAAAATTTAAAGAATTTTGTGGGTCTAAAAACATAACACACCATCTTAATGCCGTGGGGATGCCCCGTGGGAATGGCCAAGTTGAAAGATACAATAAGACCATTTTAGATGCATTATCGACGATGGGCGCTAATAAAGATGACGATGAGTGGGACGACAACATTCTGAACATTCAATTGGGCATTAACAACACAGTCAATAGGGCAATAGATACTACCCCATCTGAAGTATTACTGGGGTATCGATCTGGCCCAAGTAATGTTGGCACTCTGAATGATCATGAAGATCATGAGACGGTTGACGTAACCGCTTTGCGAACCAAGATTAAGGATAAGGTGGAAGCTGTGCAGGCCTATCAAAAGAGCAGTTTTGATGCACATCGAGCCCAACCAGTGAGTTATTCTGTAGGTGATTTGGTGTTGGTGAAGATATCATCTATCGTTAGTACTGGGCAGAGTAGAAAATTGGTTCCTAAGTGGAAAGGACCTTTCAAAATATCACAGGTTCTTGAGAATGACCGATACGAAGTGAAAGGGTTGTTTGGATCAGAAAGATCTAAGATACCATATACTGGAGTCTATGCTACTGAGCATATTAAGAAATGGGTAGCACCAACACCAGAATAATAAGGGCTTTGGCGAGGTAAGGCTCTTCGTTTTCTCGAGCCATGTTTGGCCGTCGGAGGACGTGTCGTCTCTGTGTTGCGAAACCGTCGAGACTAGCGTTTTCCTGTGCCATGTTTTGCCGTCGGAGGACGTGTCGTCTCTGTGTTGCGAAACCGTCGAGACTAGCGTTTTCCTGTGCCATGTTTTGCCGTCGGAGGACGTGTCGTCTCTGTGTTGCGAAACCGTCGAGACTAGCGTTTTCCTGTGCCATGTTTTGCCGTCGGAGGACGTGTCGTCTCTGTGTTGCGAAACCGTCGAGACTAGCGTTTTCCTGTGCCATGTTTTGCCGTCGGAGGACGTGTCGTCTCTGTGTTGCGAAACCGTCGAGACTAGCGTTTTCCTGTGCCATGTTTTGCCGTCGGAGGACGTGTCGTCTCTGTGTTGCGAAACCGTCGAGACTAGCGTTTTCCTGTGCCATGTTTTGCCGTCGGAGGACGTGTCGTCTCTGTGTTGCGAAACCGTCGAGACTAGCGTTTTCCTGTGCCATGTTTTGCCGTCGGAGGACGTGTCGTCTCTGTGTTGCGAAACCGTCGAGACTAGCGTTTTCCTGTGCCATGTTTTGCCGTCGGAGGACGTGTCGTCTCTGTGTTGCGAAACCGTCGAGACTAGCGTTTTCCTGTGCCATGTTTTGCCGTCGGAGGACGTGTCGTCTCTGTGTTGCGAAACCGTCGAGACTAGCGTTTTCCTGTGCCATGCTTTACCGTCGTAACGTATCCCTGAGCTAAGGTGCTGTCGGGATAATGACTTCCGTGGGTAGACATTTTCCTGTCTGGCGGGAATAGAATGTGCCAGAGCTAACTATCCTTTATTTGAAAGCTAACTTCTGTTGTTTGTTACAGGACGAGTATCAGCCAGTCAGGATGGCCGAATGTGAAGGTTCGTCGTATCAGCTGACCGTAGTATGGGTACGAACGAAAGGGCGCTGTTCGAAAAGATAAACAAATCTGTGGCTGATATCGTCACCGCCTGTGTTTTATAAACATACAGCGATAAGTTTAAAAAGGGAGAGACTTCTCAGTGCCTATTTAGCTTTGATAGACGTAGCTTACTCTGGAATGATTATACCGATTTATAAAGTGGAGATTTGTAGAGTATATTAATATTAAATAATTATTATTTGAAGTGTTGTGTTTATACGAGTATTAAAAAGAAACTGTCACTTTTTAAATTAGCATCTATCACAAATTGTGCTTTAAACTGATTTACGAGGTTTTGTATTTTATATCAATTATGTATTACATATTTATTTATTATTTAATTTTTTTCTCATTAGCTTTCTAATAAAAGTACCAACGACGAATTTAGTTACAAAATACCATCACCGTTCAAATAATAGAATAATACACCGAGTTAATTGCATTCTAAATAATCTACGCGGTTAAACTCAATTTGACTCCTGCACTCGAAACAAAGGCTGATTATGCGGTTGCTGTCACTGCAAAATGGCTACAACCACTATTTTTAATGTCAACAACACACATTGCGGCAGCAACAATAAATACATGACGCAAACGCTTCGGGGCTTGTGAAATGCCTTTTGCTGCGAATAACGAGTTTTAAGGGAGTCAAAGTGCAATTGTGCAGTTTTGAAAGCACAAGTGTACAAAAATTAACACGTGAAATATGCATAGTTAAACATGACATAGTTACATAAAATGGACATAGTTACATAAAATGAAGTTAAACATTGTTAATTGTTCACATTTTTCTTTAAATTTGTAAAAAATTTCTTTGACTAAACTTGATACTGAATTATTTTGCGTTGTTTAATGTACTTTGCATTTATTAAAAACCAAGCTAGATATAGCAACAGTCGAGGTATCAATGTGTAAATATTCCAAATATTTTGATCTGTTTAATTAAAGAAAAACAAGTGATTATAACAAACGGCGGTTGCTGAAAATTTATTTTTCCTGACAGATTTTTTATTAACATACTGTATATAAATTTATAATGCCACTGAATAAGTCGACAAGAGATTTAATTTGATAGTCAATATCTTTTGTTCCTGTAAAGGTTGTTTAAAATTGGATAAATGTGATCTAAAAACATTGTCACTTCTGAAACTATCAGAGATAAAAGAGATGGTTAAATTTAAATAAAATTACCTAATCTAGTAGGCATTAGTTTCACAAATCGAAAATTAGTTTTATTTTTGAGATTTTTAAAAAAAATGTCTCAGTTTATTTTTTTTTAATACAAACCATTGCTATTCTTTATTTTCTTTTATTTTCTTTCGAGTCTAATTTAATAATGATGTTTTGGGTTAGAAAACTAATCGTCAATGTCATTTTTTTTCAAATATGCTAATCCTATAATATACAATTAAATAATTCGAAATTAACTCTAAAGGAAATTAACATTTACGATGGTTTTTTTTAATCCGAAACGTCAAGGGTAACATGTTATACATCATCGGACTGGAGAAAATAAGGACTACAAAGGAGTCTCGAAAATATTGACAGGTTTGCATTAAAAAAAAATTAATTGATGAAAGACGAAACGTTGCAATAAAAATCTAAATCCATAGTCGAAAAGAGGTGCAAAAAATTATACCTGTTTAAAAAACGTTAAATTTAAATTTTCAATTTCATTTCAAGAAATTAGTACATTATTAATCCTGTAATTCTGCTCCAATTTCACTATGAGGTAAATAATTATATCATTAGTATCTAATTTTGAACACCCTGTATATCAATAAAAGCTAGTAGATATATCAAATCAAAAATCACATATCAAATTAAAACTCATTTCATGATTTATTTGATAGGAAGCAATTGAAGCTAAGATGCATCATTGATTTTTTAAACGAAAAATATAGTAGTTTTTCGTTTTCAAAGCTTCTTAATAATAATTAATAGACACTGGGGAGACTGTGTAAAAAAATCTTACAAAAATCAAATATTGTAAGAAGGAAAAAAGGTATAAGACATCATAGAAATTGGTCAAAATTTAAATAAGGGGCATGTAGGTATCTTTTAAACGAATCTAGATATCGATATGCGGTTACCGCCGTTGAACTTTTTTCTCGAAAATCGAACACGTCACATCTAAACCTCTTTTTTTATATCTTTTCGGGAAAAGTAGCGTCGAATTGGGCCCATCCTGTACATATGACAGAACCTAAAATTCACCTTTACATAAATCAGTCCCACCACGAAAAATAAAGAGACGCACGCAAACAGTGTGGAAAATGTACTTTTGCCTAAACTATTTTTGTCTCGTCTTATTACTTTTTAGAATCTACCAATCATACATCACTGTCATTCCACCTAAATGACTGTATCGATTTAACTTGCGAACTAATAACATTAGCAGGGTTTTTCTATCACCCCTTTAAGTATTGATTTAAGTTAGGAACTAGAGTTTAAACAAGATAAATATCGCTATGGCTGAGAGCCACTCAAACTTTCTCTAGAAATTTAATTGAACGAATTCTGAGGCTTGATCACCTTACAACAGCTCCAGTAAGAAGTAAAATAAAACTTCTAAGGCGCGAACGCTTTTAACAAATCCAATCTTAGCACGGTGTTAAAGTTAAAAGTACTAAAGCTAATTGTATCGAGAAATAAAATCATACGATATTTGGTAAATAATAAAAACTTGGTAAAAATAACCGATAAGAAATAAAGAGTGAGATGGGAGAGGGGTGGGGGAGACAGTAACTCTGTAACTTGCAGGCCATGTAAAGAAAATATTTGTATCTGTACATTATTGCATTTTTGAATTCCTTGGTTAATCTTAGGTGGAGTTTATTAAATGTACATGGTGCTTACCGTTTTCGAGATAATTAGTTGTTTTTGAAAAAAATCACGATTTCAGCTCTCTAAATGAGGCTAGATAGCGTCTAAATCGTAAGAGTTAGAAACCTGCAGTTTTCACAGTCTGTTTTGGTATAAATTACTCTATCTTGTCATCTGTGAGCAAAACGTGTACGTTATTCAGACTCGGAAATATTGACACCTACATTTAATAATCTTACGAGTTGAAAACATTTTTCTTCAAATGGGATATTAATTGTCATGGGTGAATGCAAAATTGAATGTCTTTCGACTGATATAAGGTTGTCCATACTTATCTCCAACAGTTTTCCAGAAAAAATAGGTTATTTTCTATAGTCCGAAAAAGTAGCTATCTATGTAACAGCGTCAAGAAGGCCTTGCAATTGTATTAGTATCTACAACGTCGATTTTACAAAAGCACAGCACATCCTTATTGCATCTAATTACACCAAGAGTTACTAAAAGTAGACTTTCAGCGGAGACTGGAGTTTTCTCAGTGGGCACTGGAGATGTTAAATCAAGATGATGTTTTTTTTTTAACCGGGTCATGTTCTCCGATGAGGCTACTTTTCATAAAAATGGTTTCGTTAATAGTCATAATTGCCATTATTATGACACAATAAATCCTCACCAATTCCGGACAACTCGTAGCCACAGTCTTTGAACGTGTGGGGAGTAATTTTGGGAACCCATGTCATTGGGGGACCAGTGAGTTGGCCTTCAAGGTATCCAGATATGTCATGTTGCGACTTCTTTTTATGGGGATTTATAAAAAGCAAAGATTATGTTACACCATCATCTACCGCGGAAGATATGTAGCAGCGCATTACATTAGCATTTCAAGAAATTACGCCAAACATGCTAACCAATGTTGAACAATCTTTTAAAATCCGAATTCGTTTGTGTATTAATCAAAATGGAGAACACTTCGAGCAATTCAAAGTACTCTTCTCCTTGTTGTGTTCCGAGTTTCAGTTTGTTTCGTTTTCCATTTTGTTCTAGTTGTTATTAGTAGTTTACTTTTGTTTGTCAAACCACTTTTTAAACTTGCCAGTAAATATTGACACTATCAGTCCCAGGCCTGATAAAATGTAAGAGAAAAGTGGTTTTGCAAGGCCTTGTTGACGCTGTTACATAGCTACTTTTTCGGACTTAAGGAAAGAACCTGATTTTTCTGGAAAACTGTTAAAGATACCAATGGATTACCTTATACCAGTCAAAAAAGCATTAATTTTTCAATTAACCCACGCCAATTAATATGGGTCCTTCTATTGGAACAAAAAAAAAAAGTTTTACAACTCGTAAGAATATTAAATGTAGGTCTCAGTATTTCCGAGTTTGAATAACGTATAAGTTTTGCTCACAGATGACAAGATAAAGTAATTTATGCCAAAACGAACTACGAAAACTGCAGGTTTCTAACTCTTACGTTTTAGACGCTATCTGGCCTCATTTAGAGAGCTGAAATTGTGATTTTTTTCAAAAACAACTGATTATTTCGAAAACGGTAAGTTTTAAACACCATGCACATTTAATAAACTCTACCTAATAATAACAAAGGAATTCAAAAATGCAATAATATACAGGGTGTTCCATTTAAAATAACAAAGTTATGTAGCGTCCACGCGAAATGGAACATCCTGTAAAGCTAAAAATATTTTCTTTACATGGTCCATATGATTCCAGGCAACTTTTATTAAAACAATTTTTTTATAAATTTTGCATTTGCAGAGTTACAGAAGATTCCTTCTTAGGTGGAACACCCTGTATACTGGCGAGATAATTTATTAACCAGTTTCTGAAAAAGAGAGCAGAGACCTCAAGAAATCTATCCAAATGACGTGGCAACCAGCCCGGAAATTGATCAGCTACATATTCGTGTATATTTTCATAGCTTATGCCATTATTTGTATTTTCTATTATTTATAATTATAATTAAATTACCATCTATTAAAATAAAAAATAATTGTTTAATTTGAAAGTGAATATTTCACAAAAGGGAGTAAATTAGCGAATATTTTGTGTTTATTCAATCATTTATGAATTTACAGATTGTTAATTTATTTTGGAAAGAACAGAAATCATTAAAATTATTCTACAAATTAGTAATGAATTAATTTTTCACAAAATTTGATACAAACTCAACTAAAAGCGAGTAAAATATCGTGGTCCCAAGAACGCAAAGATATGTAGGTTTACTTTGTTGGCAACTGATTCTCTACATTTGACCTTGAACTGGCCTTAATCCAGAGCTAATCGGGTCAAACGGACACCGGATTCGGATTCAGCGACCCCAAAAACATATTATAGATACCATAGTATTGTCTTTCGGACCTACAACTTTTTTTATTGGGTTCTGTTTATTCCACCAATCTTAACCTAAGACCTGCAAACAACGGCCAATAAAAAAACAAAATAAGGTAATCTAATTTAGTAATTTGTCTTCTACTTATTTATTCATCCCGGCTATCGAAGAAACCATTTAAAGCACGCGCCCTAGACCTGGGCCAGCAAAAATCTTATAATCCGTTCCATCCAAAGATAGAAGTTTCCCGTAATTGCCACACTTCGGCAATTCACGGGTCGGGGAAGTAATTATAGACGCGACCAATTTTGACGCAACGAAAATGAACTTTGGATTAATTTTCTCCCTCCGAATATTTAACTAATAAATCAATGCAGAGCTGCTAATCCATTGGAGTGAAATTAAACAAGTCAATTGTAATTAAGCGGACGATTCGTTTTATAAATGATTTTATACTGAAACGGGATGTTTGCTTAAGCAAACTTCTTGATTGTTGTATTTAAGCGTTCGCTAAGCACAGAGATAATTAAGACAGTCTTTTTGAAAAATATTCTTTAAAGTCTCTTGTTCAAGTAATTCAATATCAGTAACTGAAAATATTAATATATTTTTTAAATAAGGTTTCGGGCTATTTTAATTCAACAGTATTTTTCTGAACTAAACGCACCTAATAGAAACATAATAATAGTAAATAATATTTACTAATCGTTGTTAAAAATATATATTTATCGTGTTTCTTGCAAAATTTTATAAAATATTTACAGAATAAATTGAAGAAGACATTTAATATAGATAAGTAGGTACTAAAACTCCGCACTTTTCTTAATTTGAGTGTCTCTATTCCTTAAATTATTCAAGATGTCAATATTGATTGATGTATGGAATTTTGAACATATGGTATTAATTTTTTCTTTAATAAAATATATTCACTCCACACCTCATCCGTCTTAATAAAGTATGTACCTAATTTATGTTTTCGTGGACATCTGATGCATATATTTTGTTCAAGTTATTAAACAGCGCGAAGTAAAAAAAATAATAATAAATAAATATACATGAGACGGCGTAATGAAAAATGTGTCATGATATTAAAATTCCGGATTCCACCGCTCTTTGATTTATCACATCCCAGTTTTGATGGTTTGCGGACTGAATTTTAAACATGTGACAAAGGCGAGCTGCCTATACAGTTCCTTTTGTATACCGAACCGATATGCGGGCATACTGAAATTACCTGAATGGCGAAAAAGGTATTATAAAATACATATCTAAAAATTAATATGTCGCCTCAAAATTCTATCGAAAATTTAAAAATATGGTGAATGCGCCGATGCTATCGAAAGAAATTATCTTTGTTAAATCGGCAAATTCCCCTTCCGTCAAGTTTAAGGGAACAAATTTTTCTCATTTCAAGGCTCTCGGTTATTTTAAGAAATACTTGTGTTGATCACGGTGGTCTTGAAGGCGAAAAAAGTTTGTCCCCGATAACGCAAAAATCGGGTCAGAGGGTTCGTTTCCTGGACTCTTAACAATGAAAAATCCGTGAAGAGTGAAATCCCAGCTGATCGCCTACTCGAGTTTTCCACCATCGAAATTTTTCAAAATGAAGGGAGCAGAAAGGCCCATAAGGCATGTGTGTAGGTGCGTATGTGTTTGTGTGTGTATTTGTCCGTATGTGCGTGTGGATGTTTGAAACATGGAAATATATTTAGAAACTTGAGCACAACATAAACCATCATAATAATGTGGAAAAATAGAATTTCAAGGATACAAAAACAGCCCAAATTTTGAGAAATTTTTTCCATGTGTGTGTGTGTGTGTATCCGTGTGTGTGTGTGTGTGTGTGTGCATGAAAATAGCAATAAACATATACAAACCAATGTATATAAACTTGAAGCATGTGTAAACAAGTCAGTAGTCTTGCAGTCGGTGTTCCAGGAACACGCACCTAGAGTGTCCTGATTTCGAAATTCATTACTTCGTATCTGTGTGAATACCTTTCAGTACCTTTGAGAAGTACTTTTGAGAATAATCTAGTGAGCAAAAATGCCAGATAAATGTGGTCATGATCAAAATCGAGAAAAAGTTTGCGCGCCATGTGGTCGAAAAATAAACGTTCCAATTGAAAAGGTATCGTATAACTCCAAACTCAGAAAATCTGATAAAGAAGTTCCTCCAACCGGAGTTTACTTTGTTAGATCCACGATTTTCATCGAGCATCTGTACAACATGCAGGCAGATTCTAACCGAGAATGACAATGCAATGATACTGTCACTAAGAGACCATTAAAGCATACGTTTATTTTTCGACCACATGGCGCGCAAACTTTTTCTCGATTTTGATCATGACCACATTTATCCGGCATTTTTGCTCACTAGATTATTCTCAAAAGTACTTCTTGAAGGTACTGAAAGGTATTCACACAGTTACGAAGTAATAAATTTCGAAATCAGGAGACTAGGTGTGTGTTCCTGGAACACCGACTGCAAGACTACTAACTTGTTTACACATGCTTCAAGTTTATATACATTGGTTTGTATAGGTTTATTGCTATTTTCATGCACACACACACACACACACACACACACGGATACACAGACACAAACACATGGAAAAAATTCCTCAAAATTTTGGCTGTTTTTGTATCCTTGAAATTCTATTTTTCCAAATTATTGTGATGGTTTATGTTGTGTTCAAGTTTTTAAATATATTTCTATGTTTCAAACACCCACACGCACACATGGACAAATACACACATACGCACATACACACACACCTTATGGGAATTTCTGCTCCCTTCATTTTGAAAAATTTCGATGGTGGAAAACTCGAGTAGGCGATCAGCTGGGATTTCACTCTTCACGGATTTTTCATTGTTAAGAGTCCAGGAAACGAACCCTCTGACCCGATTTTTGCGTTATCGGGGGCAAACTTTTTTCGCCTTCAAGACCACCGTGTGATATTAATGTTTGTCATGCTATATGGAAGAAAATAAAAAATACAAATTTTAGCATTTCTCGTGTCTCGCAACCCGTCAGAAATAAATATGAAAATAAATCTATTGTATATAATAACCGAAATCCGTAAAGTTAATACAGATATTTGGGATACACTGCATTAGATCAAACCGTTAACCTCAGATTCTTTTGGTGAAAATAATGCGACTTTGTACAATTTTTTATTTAAGCGCTTGTTTTTCAAGATACAGGATGTCAAAATTATAATTTAAAAAAGTTTTATTAATAACTACTGTTTTTTAAAATAATCAATTGAAATTTTCCATAGTTTAATTATAATTAAAAAAATGTTGAAGCGCAATCGGAGGAAAGGAGAACTGTAATACAAATTGTTCCCCTCTAGTTTTTTGTGTATATGTATGTCGATGATTCAAATGTACTGTGTTTTGGACCAAGCATTTCTCGTACTTTTTTCAATCCTGCAAAATTTTAATTTAGGGTTTGAAAGGGGTTTAGGTACGTTAACTGTGTTGCTATTTGTTTATTTTATGGAGTGATAAATAGAGCTATTCTGTGTTTGGAAGCAAATGGAGGTCATTTTGAACATTTGAAATAAGTATTGTTTTAAATTGTTATCTTATTATCGTATTTAAAATAAAATATGTTACTTTAAAAAACATAGTAACTTGTTTTCGCAGCTGGCTATCATTTTTCAGAATAAAGCTGCGAAAAGTAGGGTGCATCTTTTTTGCTGTTTTTCTAGCAATATTTCTAATGAAACTATAGTCCCCTTAGATAGTAGAACGCAGAAAAAAATATCTTTCAGAATTGAAAAAAAAATATATAGTGTGCCATTTGAACAAAAACAGTTGACTATAGCAATTTTAACATATGTAACCATGGAGACGATCTAACAATATTATTTGATAGAGTTTGAGCGGCGATTTAAAAATATATAGGGATTGTTATAACTATTTGATAAAATAAAAGAGATACAAGGCAGCGAATATCAAACTGAATCACCCGGTATAGAATTTTCTCGGAAATCCATATGTTTAAAATATACAGTGTGTTTCACTTAAAAAATGTAATATTTGACGTGTCCCGTTTTTGCTCATCACCCTGTATGTATAAAATTAATTTTGTAATTTAGGTTTCTTGATTCTGTGTAACATTTATATAAACTTTTTTTCTACATTATGAATAACAAGGGAGTTATTTTACTTTCTCATCACCTGTACATATTTATAACAGTCGCGATCTGTGAATTTGATTGGATAGTTCTTTGTTAAAATTCCTCCAATAAAATGACATTTTTAAAGGATTTTAATATGTATGGAGTGTTTCACTAAAAGTTATGACAAAAAATGTCCACGTTCATCGTCGCCAGACAAACTGATATTTTATTCAATACTATACAATCGAAAATTACTAAATGGCTGGTTGACAACCAGCGCTAACAATGCATAACAGATAAATTTGCCCCTCTAATTATAAAATGTGTTTGAACTGGTTGACCCAGTTAATTGAAAATTTAATATTCAATCATGAATGCTCTGAATTTAACTGAATTTCATTCCTCTATTAAATCAATAAGTATCCAGAAGAATGTAATTTAAATATCCCTTGATTCGCGTTACTCTTAAAAACGAAACACTAAGAAAAAATAATTTATATGCATAGTTTTTATAATGCAAATAAGTATCTAGGAAGATTAAACTGTATATTTTATAAAAATCCCTTTTCTTATCAATCATTCGAACTGATAAGAGTAACAACGATACAACACTTATTTCTCCAGTATTATTCAAATTACATTCACTACAGGATGCTCGATGTTTTAAAATACTCTGAATGCCGCAAATTTCACGATATTGATTTTCATTCTGCCGTCAATGGAAGCCAATTAGTATTTCCTCAGTGGACGTCAAATCATACAAGGAACATATTATGTTACCTGATTTAAAACTTTTTTTTGAAACATTCATGATGAATTCCAAAATGCGTTGGATACTTTCTGAAACCAAATGATTATTTATCATCACTCCTAAAATCCATACATGAATCACAATAACTTCAAATATTTTGTTGGGTATACCCAAAATAAATAATTTTAACAAAAATCACTTTTAATTTAGAAATACTTCCTTGCTATACATTTATGTAGGTAGAAAATTGTCTTCTGTTTTATCTTAATCAAGAACTTAATTAACAAAACGATTATACTCACCATCCATTCCAAGATACGATTCCCATTGCATAAGTAATTCCACGCCGCCATCTGCTTTCCCGTTTATAAGCAATTCCTGAAGGGTCTCGAGCACCAGCCGTTGCGTTTCTTTGGCTATTTCATCCAAATGGCGGCTATAATCGGTCTGGAAATGCAATGAAAATCAAACCATTACTCTTTCTGGATACACAACCAAGAAGAATAAAAATAGAAACAATATTATATAAATAGGTAAATATAAAACAGACATTTGCAAATTATAAAATATTAAAAATGTATATCACGTATCCAAAGATGGAATAAACCACATATTCTATTTAGTTTCGGTATTTCAAGATGCTAGACCGAAATTGTGTCTACCACTTCTTCATGATTACTACCACTTCATGACTATTTGATAGATTTCAAAGAGAACACTTATATGACTTCATTAGATGAGAATCTTACGAAAATGGAGGATTGGAGTAAATAGGTAATAATGTAAATAGAAAATTATGTAAGTATTTTTTAACTCCATTTTCATTTAATCTTTACGAAGTAGTAAATATTAAGAAATAAAACCTGTTGTCTTTTTTAATATCTGTAGTAATTTTTCAATGTATCGGTAATATTCCAGTTCATTAGCTGGAAGTGATACATCATTATATTAAATATCGGTTTTATTTTTTTTATACATCAAAATATCATTTATGCTCATCTCAGTTTTTGTTAGTTAGAAAAGATGAAATTAAATTTTATTTTAACTACATATGTGTATATTCTTTAATAAAAATGAATATATTTCTAATATTGTCTTGAAAACTAATTACTATTATTAAGCAAATAAAGGAACTTGATCTATTACGATTTTTGTGAAAAAACCTCCAGTCTTCGCACTATAATAAAAAAACGACAATAAAGTAATAAATATTCCTACAGTACCTAAACAAACATCCAAAATATTTCAGTAATTTGCTTGATAAAAATATTGAACCGTCATCATCAATAATGTTTATTTATTTCACAAAATTTCCTTCGATAATTTCTTTTTGTTAATTTTCAAGATTTTCTATTTTGATAACACTGTTTCATAGAGTAAATTACAGATTATACTACTCCTTTCATCGGTATTTTAATTACAATTAATGGCTGCAACGAATTCATAACCCAATTAGACTCAGTTTTTAAAACTTACTAAATGTACTAAAAAAGAAATTAAAGGAGCCAGTAAAACACCCACCAACAATTTCGCTAAACCTTTGAGATTAAATCATTAAATTTAACGAACTACTTGCTTTTCAAATTAATTACAGTCTCGTAAATTCCAAATGAATGTATAAATTTTTTAATATTTAACTAAATGGTTTTTATCTTGCAGTCGCCTCATTCTAATTAAATAATTGTTTGTTTTGGGGGTATATCTTGGGGAATAAATCAACGTCAATCGACGTACAAGTTTCTGTCTTTGTTAACTGTGTTTCAATTTATTTCCACAGTTCTAAAAACGTTCTACTAATTTTTCAACTAAAACGTATTTACAATTTTGATTTATATCGCTACGTCAAATAACTTACCTATTCTATGGCCAACTACAAAAATTGGTCAAAAATACCAAAATCAGGTAAATCTAGACGGCCATAATTTCTTGTGTTTGTAGGAATATTACAAAATATTTTGTATGATGGAAAATGTAAATATATTATTTATTAAAAAGTAAACGATAAAATTTATATTTACCAAACTAGACAGATGTTTGCGATTATTAATTTGGTTGGATTAAATAATTTTTGATGCTTAATGCATTTTTAGAGAAGACACTTTGATTATAAAAAATGTCAAAGCTTATTTATTACAAAAAATCAAAATAATGTCAAAGGTAATTATTTCTTATTTAATTAAATAAAAGTAGAACTTAAACTTATCATTAACACTTATTTATTCCTCAATAGGATTACATATACATTGTTCTTGATGTCCGTGTTTTTGTGATGAACGGTCTTGAAATAAAAAAAAATCTANAGAGGTGATGTATTAATTTCTTTAGAAGAGTGCAGGAAAGAGTTGGTGAAATCTCATCGCTCTATACTTACTCACCATAATAAATATAAAATAAATTTGGATGGATTTGGATCTTATTGGAATGTTCAAGAAAAAAAAACGGCACCACACATAGGCGTATCCATAGAAAATTCCATGAAGATGTCGGATATACTGGAGGGAGGGAAAATTTGTATAAGCTTTTGTTCACCATAAGATTCCAGTGGCGAAAAACAACGATCAAATGAAACGTCATGACATCCGAGATTTTGGGTAATTTTTTTTTTGAGAAAAATGAAACAGTGATAAAGGACTCCCAAGGCCTGTATCAAAAGGACAACGTTTAGTTATAGTTCACGCTGAATAGAAAAATAGTTTTATTATGGAACGCGAAACTATTATTTAAGTCAAAAACTAAGTAATGATGAACTATGCAAATAAAAAAAATGGTTTTTATACAAGGTGTCCCGAAATTCATGCAACAAAATTTGGTCATAGATTCCTAAGACAAATTTAGGGGACCCGTATTTTTCCTTTTTGCCAACTGGCCCCCTCTTTCGGAGTTACAGCCCCTTGAAATCTGCCCCTAAGAAGTTTTTTTTATATCTCAATACCATGTTGTACGAGAATAACTAAATTTGGTCCACAGGGGTTTTATGACATGTGGAATCTCACAATGCTTGATTTTTTTAAATATTATTAAATAGCTAGAAAGCCATTGAATTTAGTAACTTTTTTGTCTCTTGATATTTGTTTCGTAAAACGCAATGTTTTTGAGGAAAATGGCGAATCATGATATGCATTCGATCACATTTTGACATTACGTTTTACGAAAGAAAGTAGAAAGAGACAAAAAGTTTCTAAATTGAATGGCGTTCTAGTGGACTGATAATTTTTAAGAAGTTTAAATATGCGACCAAATTTTTTTGGCTCCAAAGACAAGGGGGCCCACGAAAAATTGCCTTAAGGGGGTTCCCCGCAAAAAAACGTAGCACCATCAGATTCCACATGTCATAAAACCTCTGTGTACCAAATTTAGTGATTTTCATACAACAAGATTCTAAGATATAAAAAAAAAGACGATTCTTAGAGGCGGACTTCAGAGGGCTGTAACTCCGAAAGAGGGGGCCACTTGACAAAAATAAAAAATACGGGTCCCCTAAATTTGTCTTAAGAATCTGTGACCAAATTTTGTTGCATGTATTTCGGGATACTCTGTATTATTCTTTTACCAGAAATTTAATTTCGTTAGTGTCTATGTTAAATATTAGAAGGAATTGTACAGTAACAATACAGGTATTTAATTGAAAACAGCCCTCTAAAAAGACACCAATGGACCAATGCCAATGACCAATGTTCGTAACGCTTTAATTTAATTATTAATTTTAACATGTTATTCAGATTTTAGTAAGCGGTTTGAAACGTGCATATATAAAAATCACGCATATTTTTATCAATTTTGTCATTATAGTTTCTTCAAACACATAAGTAGGTAAGGTGAAACTTCAACAGATTTGAATTCTATTCGTAATTATTCGTAATATGTAATTAAAAAAAAAACAATATTATTGTTCAGTAAAATAGAAATAAAATTCGATAATTATAAAAGTATACTTATCAAAATAAAGTATGGAAATAGTTCACTTATTACTAATCACATATACTACAGTGAACAACATGCAACTGAGTTGCAAATTTTTGTAGGAAGGAATTCGAAATAGTATGTAACCTGCGACTAAGATCTGCCAATAAAATAATTATATTTATATAGACATAGAGCGACTTGACTCTAGCGTTGATGATACGTGAAAAAAAAACACAATTCCATCTTTTTTACTAATTGCGTGATTGCTACTATTTTAAACAATATGAGGCAAAATCTCGTAATTAGAAAGTGCTATGGTGTCATTTATTTACTACTGAGTATATACATAATTATATTTGTTAACTCAATTATTCTCCTTCTCTTCTTATATCTTTATTAAATTATTATACTCGTACGCAACATATAAAACGGTTATGACATATATATTTTACTAGTGCTCGTAATCGTAAAATCTTACAAAATTGTTCTTGTTTAACGTAAATAACTTATTCAGTTGACACAGTCGTTTTATGGACGTTTAGAAGAACAATTTAATTTAAATAATTTTAATAACGTTCATTTTGCCAAAAGGGCCGCCAACATTTTTCGTAAAAATTAATGTATTTTTAACGTTACGATAGACCGTTATTTTTCAAACCACAAAAGAACGGCTAACTTTCTAATGTAACACGAATTATTAAGGTCTCCTATCTTTGTCACTCATACTTTGGACTCTCTTCTTGATCTGTGATTAAAATTGACATGTTTCATGTTAATACATTCTGAACTATTAACAATTGAATGAAATAAAAAAAAACATTTGACTTATTGTATAGATCCGTTAGATTCATGTGAATGTATTTGTTGCACTTTAGACGCAGAAATAATAGTGGTTAGCCTATTTTTAACATCAAATACGCCTTTTTTATTAGACCTTTTCTAGGTGTAAAGTATTTCAGAGATTTTAAGTTTAAAAAACACGATTTCAAGTTCATTTTGGTAAATTTATTTTCAGATGATATTATGTGTATTTCAGATTAGTCAATTGTTAATCAAATTACAGAATGCGTAAGAATGACTTCAGAAATCTTCAGTTATGGAAGTGTCGCAGAAGTAGGTGCAAAAATTTAGATTTAATACACTATGGATAAATAAGACGATTTTTTCTTATAGACCATGGATCTTTCGTGATTTGTTTTTGACATACATAGCGACAATAATGATTTTTTAAATGCATGAATAAACATTTTCATAGACACTATATGCGTCCATCTATACAGGAACATATTATGTTACCTGATTTAAAACTTTTTTTTGAAACATTCATGATGAATTCCAAAATGCGTTGGATACTTTCTGAAACCAAATGATTATTTATCATCACTCCTAAAATCCATACATGAATCACAATAACTTCAAATATTTTGTTGGGTATACCCAAAATAAATAATTTTAACAAAAATCACTTTTAATTTAGAAATACTTCCTTGCTATACATTTATGTAGGTAGAAAATTGTCTTCTGTTTTATCTTAATCAAGAACTTAATTAACAAAACGATTATACTCACCATCCATTCCAAGATACGATTCCCATTGCATAAGTAATTCCACGCCGCCATCTGCTTTCCCGTTTATAAGCAATTCCTGAAGGGTCTCGAGCACCAGCCGTTGCGTTTCTTTGGCTATTTCATCCAAATGGCGGCTATAATCGGTCTGGAAATGCAATGAAAATCAAACCATTACTCTTTCTAGATACACAACCAAGAAGAATAAAAATAGAAACAATATTATATAAATAGGTAAATATAAAACAGACATTTGCAAATTATAAAATATTAAAAATGTATATCACGTATCCAAAGATGGAATAAACCACATATTCTATTTAGTTTCGGTATTTCAAGATGCTAGACCGAAATTGTGTCTACCACTTCTTCATGATTACTACCACTTCATGACTATTTGATAGATTTCAAAGAGAACACTTATATGACTTCATTAGATGAGAATCTTACGAAAATGGAGGATTGGAGTAAATAGGTAATAATGTAAATAGAAAATTATGTAAGTATTTTTTAACTCCATTTTCATTTAATCTTTACGAAGTAGTAAATATTAAGAAATAAAACCTGTTGTCTTTTTTAATATCTGTAGTAATTTTTCAATGTATCGGTAATATTCCAGTTCATTAGCTGGAAGTGATACATCATTATATTAAATATCGGTTTTATTTTTTTTATACATCAAAATATCATTTATGCTCATCTCAGTTTTTGTTAGTTAGAAAAGATGAAATTAAATTTTATTTTAACTACATATGTGTATATTCTTTAATAAAAATGAATATATTTCTAATATTGTCTTGAAAACTAATTACTATTATTAAGCAAATAAAGGAACTTGATCTATTACGATTTTTGTGAACAAAACCTCCAGTCTTCGCACTATAATAAAAAAACGCAATAAAGAAATAAATATTCCTATAGTACCTACCTAAGGAAACATCCAAAATATTTCAGTAATTTGCTTGATAAAAATATTGAACCATGAAAATAATGAATGCGTTTATTTATTTCACAAAATTTCCTTCGATAATTTCTTTTTGTTAATTTTCAAGATTTTCTATTTTGATAACACTGTTTCATAGAGTAAATTACAGATTATACTACTCCTTTCATCGGTATTTTAATTACAATTAATGGCTGCAACGAATTCATAACCCAATTAGACTCAGTTTTTAAAACTTACTAAATGTACTAAAAAAGAAATTAAAGGAGCCAGTAAAACACCCACCAACAATTTCGCTAAACCTTTGAGATTAAATCATTAAATTTAACGAACTACTTGCTTTTCAAATTAATTACAGTCTCGTAAATTCCAAATGAATGTATAAATTTGTTAATATTTAACTAAATGGTTTTTATCTTGCAGTCGCCTCATTCTAATTAAATAATTGTTTGTTTTAAGGGTATATCTTTGGGAATAAATCAACGTCAATCGACGTACAAGTTTCTGTCTTTGTTAACTGTGTTTCAATTTATTTCCACAGTTCTAAAAACGTTCTACTAATTTTTCAACTAAAACGTATTTACAATTTTGATTTATATCGCTACGTCAAATAACTTACCTATTCTATGGCCAACTACAAAAATTGGTCAAAAATACCAAAATCAGGTAAATCTAGACGGCCATAATTTCTTGTGTTTGTAGGAATATTACAAAATATTTTGTATGATGGAAAATGTAAATATATTATTTATTAAAAAGTAAACGATAAAATTTATATTTACCAAACTAGACAGATGTTTGCGATTATTAATTTGGTTGGATTAAATAATTTTTGATGCTTAATGCATTTTTAGAGAAGACACTTTGATTATAAAAAATGTCAAAGCTTATTTATTACAAAAAATCAAAATAATGTCAAAGGTAATTATTTCTTATTTAATTAAATAAAAGTAGAACTTAAACTTATCATTAACACTTATTTATTCCTCAATAGGATTACATATACATTGTTCTTGATGTCCGTGTTTTTGTGATGAACGGTCTTGAAATAAAAAAAAATCTAATAAATGGAGATATGAAACGAAGTTTTCAATGGTGAAAGAACACCATTTTGAATAATAAATAATTTACAAAATGAATGATATACGAAAAGGCATCGGATTTTATTGGTGACAATTAATATGTGTTTGCATTTTAAGCGATTATCAACAACCTAAGGTATTTACTGTTGGCTAAAGAGGTTATACTTAGTCACATTTATTATGATGGGAAATTATTAGAATAAAAGGTGAAATGAATGTAACGAGTTTTGCAATGTTAATTGTAAGTAATTTCGGAGTGAATAGTATTAACTATTAGGAAATCTTTTTATGTTATCTTTTTAACTCACTCGAATCGTTAAAAAATTGCAGTATCATCCGCAAAACTCGTGACATCCTGCACTTCTAGTTGAAATTATGCATTTAGAGAAATATTAAACAATATTGGCTCCATAATGGTTTCCTGCGGAACGCCATATTTTGCAGTTTTATACTCACTATATTGTCAACTATAAGTATTTTAGAGAGAGGAAGGGTAATATTCAAAATTTAAATAATCAGCCTGTAACTATAGTCAACACTTTGAAAGATAAATATGTATGGACATATGGCATTACTTTATGGACGCATATTTCTTTAGTAGTTTTTTTCAAAAATACCTTCGGTACAAATATTCATTTAACTCATTTCATAGAACAAAATTTATAAATATAATTGGAATCAATTACTTGTCAGTGTTACACAATAGATTTAAAAGCAACGAAAAGTGTCAAGTTGCAAATTGAATGCATTTTGAACTGACTAACTCTTGCACTATGTCGATCTCGCTCACTCTCTATAAACTGAGGAACTGATTCAGTCATTCTTCCCGATTCTTCTACCGGTTGTTTAAATCTAATGCACTTAGCATTTGGTAAAGAATATTTAAACCCCGGAAACTTGGTGAATCGGGGCCAGTCCAGGGCCAGTTTGGAGCCACTTTGAGAGCCAGGGGCCAATTCGCCATTTTTGTCCTCCACATGAAAAGCAATCCGTCAGAGGTGCTAGTATGTATTTTGTACAATAAAATGTAAAAGTTAATTAATTTGTCTCTCTGTTTTTAAGTGTGTTTTTACTTTCCAAATGGTTTTCCTTAATTATCTTTAAATCAGATAACAAAAATGTAAAAATTTTGTCCAAGAGTAAACATCAACTGTATGATAAGAATAATGTGCAAACGGTTTCTTTCTGAAAAGCAGTGTCGCCGATACAGGTAATTGGAGGGGTACAATCGAAAAAAAATATGTTAAAAGACAAAATTTATTACATTTCTTAAAGGTTCTGTAAACTCTATAGCATACTACTCAAAAAAGGTATACTTGTTGAAATTCGCTAGTATGTACCATTTTCGAGAAAAATGAAGATGCATAGAAGCAAATGGGGGAAATTTCAGCATCTACTGTAGTATTTCGAGCTAATTTATTTAATAGTGCAGCTGTTTGGTTCTGTATGTCTTCGAGTCTGTTTCCTAATATTTTTCTGTTCTTATCACTTTTTTAAGCATTCATGTCCATCAACAATTCAGTTCATTCAACAATTATTGTTTATTTTAGTAATGGTAGTGTAGTGGTTCTGTTTATTTTGATTTACTTTTTTAAATGTTAGTTATTAGCTTGTTGTAACAAGCTGAAACTTAAAATAAATTTTATTATTTTTTTAGTTAATAAAATGTTTTACAATTTAACTGTTTCATGTGTTACGTAAGAAATTAAGATTAGTCTTAAATGCAAATACTGTTGCTATAGCTAAATGTCTTCAGCTCATTCAATGGCAAAGTCCTATTTCAATATAATATTTTATGAATGTACTTGTGCCGCCTTATGTAAGCAACAAAAATGCAACTTCATTTTTCTCGAAAATGGTACATGCTACCGAATTTCGATAAGTATATATTTTTTTTGTAGTATCCTCTAGAGCAGGGGTCGGCAAGTAACTTTAGGTGGGGTCCGGATACTTTTAAAAAATTTTAACGAGGTCCAGAAAAAAAGTTAATATTTCTTACAAACTTTCACTTGAACTCAAATTTAATCTGCTTACTAACCATTAAGAACTCAAAACACACACAATTGTAAAATACTAGAAAAAATGATAAGGTTGGCACTAAAACGTAAAAAAAACATTTTTTAAATAATTTATTTGAGTAATTTATACTTTCAAAAAATTTTTGGCGGTCCAGTATTTTATCTTTCGCGGTCCGGACCTGGACCGCGGTCTGCCAGTTGCCGACCCTTGCTCTAGAGTTTACAGAACCGTTTAGAAATGTAACAAATTTTGACTTTTAACATATTTTTTTTCGATTGTACCTCGCGGCATGTTACAAAAACAAATTTATTTGCTAATTAAATATAAAAATGTAATTGTAACATGCCGCCACAGAATTATTTTCGTCAGAAATCGGAATAATAATTTTGTCAGATTTCGCTCATATGGTATCGTCCATTGGAAAAATTTTGTTATGCATAAGTCAGTGGTACATACTGATTTATCAAATCAGCATATTATAACTGTTAATAATATGGATGATTATCTTCTGAAAAATAGTTATCTTATCCGATTTCTGACGAATACAATTCGGACGTAAACGCATCCAAAGGACGACAGGTCGATCAAGTCGAAATGCTTAATGCTGGTTTTGTCATCAATAGCTTTGGCAACATTTGATGTTACATGAGTTATGACATCTTTCGTCGAAGTGCCATCTCGAAAACCATAATGTTTGTAACATAAAAGTTAATATTTATGATTCTCTTTTCTAATATGTTTTCAAAGATTTTAACATTATTTAACACTATTGATGTAGTGTTAGTTATGTTCGTTTTATTATGTCTGTTTCACTACTCTTTCTTGATCTTAAATTTTGTTGTACATCTAGTTTTTCCAATTCATCATACGTAAATATATCTCCATTTACTATTAAAATATTAATTTCTACAGCCACACCGTAATTGTCCTTCCTTGTTTTCTTAAAATCTATAATTTTCTTTTCTTGAGTAATATTTATCCCTATTCCATAAAATTTTCGGGTATTTACCAGAATATATTTCTTTATATGGCAATTAATTAGCTCAATACGAAAGGGTATTATTTTTCTATATGATCTTGCAATTCTATTTGCCACTTTATGTTTAAAGTGAAACATTAGAATATAATTCACAATAATAATTAATGTTTGCACTAAAACTATTCATAAGTCTACATTATTCGACGCGCCAATTTCAGTAGCTACCATTTGCTTTTACATTAACAATTATCGCCCCAAAGAACAATTAATCACTCGGTGTTGGCCCGAATCAAATTCAATTATACGCCATAATCCAATAACCTACATTAACCAGATTACATGTGTATACGATTAGGTTCTATCGCTGACCGGGATTGTGAAAATTTCAGGTAAAAGAGAGAACGAAATATCCGGAGCCTAATATATCAGTTAATAGGTTTGAAATATTATTTTAGTTAAAACTACTCGTTACCAAGTATCTTCTTTTTGATAAACATATTCTATTATTAGTTTTGGTATTTTTTATTCTATTCGAAGGTATTAATTTGTTTATATATAATTTTGTTCTATTAATAACACAGCCACAAAAAAGTTCTGTAGCAGAGACACGAGTGCATAGATTTCGTGTATTTTCTGACGCTGAATCCGATTCCTTATCCCAAAAACCGATTTACTAGGTTATATTTAGTAAAACGTAAAACATCCTCTAAAATAGTGTGAAATAGTGAGGATAAGGTAAAGCTTTATATTGAAATGAACAATTTGTAAATACTTTGAGAAAACATTTTAAAATATTTTGAGCATGGGAAAGAAATATATGCAAATTAAATCACACCCACCCCTGCAAGGGGGTTAATTCTACACCTAAGATCAAATAACGACTATTCCTGCAAAACAATGTGAATTGTGTATTTTGTACTACCAAATATACAGGGTGTTAGTAAATAAGTGCGACAAATTTCAGGGGGTGATTCTACATGAGAAAATAATGGCAGTTTGCTTATAAACGTATGTCTGCAAATGATTCTTTTTCCGAGATACGGGGTGTCAAAGTTTTTCTTAAAAACTGACGATTTAATTTATTGCTCTGAAACCGGTCGAGATGTGCAAATGAAATTTGGTGGGTTTTAAGAGGTAGTTATTGGGCATTTTTGACACGCAATTAAGAATTTTATCTTCATCATTGGCGCGTGTACGGGTAATAATCTCAATTTTTTAAAGAAAAAAATGGTACACCACTGAGATATTACAAATTAAAATTGAATTTTGAATTCCTCGTTCAATTTGTGACAAAAAATCTCTCTTGCCTATTTTTCGTATGGGGTGCCGTTTTGATGCAAAAAAATAAAACATCTTAACGCGTATTTTTTATTTCTTTAATACATTATCAAGAACTATCTAATACAATAACATTAAACCAGAACAATAACAGAAAATAACACTAATAAAATTTTGAAAAGGCGCAAAGCTACAACAAATGTTCAAAATGACCTCCCTCAGACGTGACACAAGATTCAACTCTTCGCCTCATTGATTGTCGTATTCGCGCAAATATTCCTGGTATATTTCTTATTGTCTCACAGCCGACTATAATTCGATTCCTCAGGTCATCAACATTTTCAACGGGAGTGGAATAAACTAATGACTTAAGAAAACCCCAAATGCAAAAATCAAGAGGATTTAAATCCGGCGATCGAGCAGGCCAATGTTCCGTACCTCCCCTACCTATCCAACGATTTGGATATACTGTGTCTAAGTGATTACGTACATTAATGCTAAAATGGGCTGGTGCACCATCATGCATGTACCATAGGTGTTGTCTCAGCTGTAGAGGAATTTCTTCAAGAAGAACAGGTAACTCTTCCTGTAGGAAATTAAGATAAGATTCGCCTGTTAGTCGTTGTGGGAGGAAATATGGACCGATTAAATGATCATCAATTACCCCAAGCCATACATTTACGGAAAACTGATGCTGAAAATGAGCTTCAAAGATTCCATGGGGGTTTTCCTCAGCCCATAAGTGATTGTTATGGAAATTTCGTATACACTGTCGTCCAAAAGTAGCCTCGTCAGTAAACAAAACGGCATTTAAAAAATTAGGAATTTGAGCGATTTGATGATTAATCCATTGGCAAAAAAATAGGCGCGGAAAAAAGTCTCTAGGTAGTAGAGCTTGCACACGTTCAATATGAAACGGATACAATTGCTGTTCTTTAAGAATTTTAAATACAGTGAAGTTGCTTACATTCAATATGTTGGCAATTTTTCGAGTACTTGTTTCAGGTGACTCCGCAATTAACTCGAGAACTGCTTCTTCTAGTTGCACAGTTCGTACTTCTCGAGGGCGCCCACAGTCAACCGTTTGTTTCTTAAATGAACCATTTTCGCGCAAACGTTGATGAAGACGAGCAAATATTGTGTGATGAGGTACCCTACGTCCTGGATACAACTCAGCATACAATCGTCGAGCTTGCCGACCATTTCCATTACTTCGACCATAGACAAAATGCATGTCTGACAATTCCGCATTTGTAAAATTTTCCATTCTTTTCGATAAAAGAAAAATTAATTACTTATTAACACTAATGTTATAGCAAACTAAAAGCTTAATAAATTAATAATGACGAAACGCTAATTTGACATTTCTTAAAAATATTCGTATTTAACAGACAAATGTTGACAGTAGCCTACTAGGTAATGTATTAAAGAAATAAAAAATACGCGTTAAGATGTTTTATTTTTTTGCATCAAAACGGCGCCCCATACGAAGAAAAGGCAAGAGAGATTTTTTGTCACAAATTGAACGAGGAATTCAAAAATGATTTTTAATTTGTAATATCTCAGTGGCGTACCATTTTTTTCTTTAAAAAAATTGAGATTATTACCCGTACGCGCGCCAATGATGAACATAAAATTCTTAATTGCGTGTCAAAAAATGCGCAATAACTACCTCTTAAAACCCACCAAATTTCATTTGCACATCTCGACCGGTTTCAGAGCAATAAATTAAATCGTCAGTTTTTAAGAAAAACTTTGACACCCCGTATCTCGGAAAACGAATCATTTGCGGACATACGTTTATAAGCAAACTGCCATTATTTTCTCATGTAGAATCACCCCCTGAAATTTGTCGCACTTATTTACTAACACCCTGTATAAATAAATGTAGGTTGCTAGACAACACACCCCAAAAAATATAACTTATCCCTCAAGGGGTTGGAAACCGCCTACAGACCTGGGCCCCACTTACCCTTTAAGTCACACATTTTTCTATTCAATATTTTTGCCTTAATTTTGATACCGTGGGTTTTTGGGGTCGCTGATTACGAATCTGAAGTACGAATCCGAAAATGCCTGAAAAAAAAAAGATGGCGGATATCTATAATTATAGCGAAGTAGTTTGTCATCCTTACAAGTGCCAGTTATTAGAATTTAGTTGAAGCAGTTTGCTGCTTGAATGATCAAGATTATATTTTTAGCTTTTTAGTTTCCCAAAATAGAGTAAAGAGAGCTACATTAAGTATGTTTTCGTGGAGATAACCAAATACCTTTCCAATACTTAATGCTCTGCTACTAAATACTTTCTACCAATTCTCTGTTAATATTCTTTATTTAAAAACATAAATCACGCTTAAAGCGTAAAAATACAAACTGATGTTTTTACAGTTGACATTTCTCAAAACTATTCATTTTTTTTCTCGTTAGTAATTTGATTATAAATTAATATTACAAATTCAAATAATAGTATATTATTCAACGAGCGTATAATGATGGGTATTATCCACGAGGTGAAGTTTACGGCCACGAGCCGCAGGCGAGTGGCCTAAATCACCGAGTGGATAATAGCCATTATACGGGAGTAGAATACTATACTTTATCCACGACTACTAAATATTTTTGTTGAAGTTTTTTTTGAAATGTTTCCAAAAACATGGTATGTTAAGAAACAGATATACGACACGCACAAACGAAGTCGCTGATGGCTCAGTGTAGATGCTCTTTTCCTTCCAACCGCGGGTCCCGGATTCGAATCTGGTCTAGGAAAATTCACTTTTCTAATTTTTTTTTTATATGTACAGCACTGAATTGAAAATATTTAGTGGTTTACACGATAAAATTTAAAAAACCGATTGTTTGTAGCAGAACAATATAATATTATAGCTAAATCAAGGAAGCATCTGACAGTAGTGATTAATGACTCATTAATCACTGCCGTGATTAATGGGTATTAATAAGGTCGAGCAAACAGACGTATAATGGGTACATTATACAATAGTCGTGGATAAAGTATTTTTTTAAACTAGTCTCGCTCGAGTTAGTCTTTGAAATTTAAAACACCGAATATATTTTGTTGCTAACTTCTTACAGTAGCAGTGAATAGTTTCTATTTTATTTCTACCACCAGCTAGAGAAAAGTAATTACTATATTTCGTATTACACGGGTGTATATTACGTTTAACTTTAAAAACAACTTAGTTTTTAGTACACAGTATTATAACATTAACTTCCTAATTTAATTTTTCAAATTGAATTTGTCGTGCAAAACGCTTGAGTAGGACCTCTTAAAATATGATATTACTATCCAGCTATAAAATTTACTAGTGGCAGAAATTTAAAAATTAATGATAATTCTGGTATGCAAGAATCTCTAAACTTTTTGTGCACAAGCAAAAATCTCGCATGTTTATAGTTGTTTGGCGTATTTTTGTATTTTCTCAAGATGTTGAGCTCAAGAATATTTCTACTCAGCATGATCAAATTTATAGTGTTTTGTATTCTACATTGAATAAATAAAACTTGTTTATGCGTCTAATGCAAGATACACATGGGCAAAGATACATTGACTTTGAGGCACTCTATCGGTAAATATACTGCATATTATACAATAGAGAACCTCTGCATACTATAAAGCCAGAAATAAAGAAATATCTCTGAGCATATTTCCAAAAATTAATATGATAGGTATAATATGATATAATAATATATAATTTTTTACAAATGCAGTGTGATTAAGCCATAATGTCATTAATCTTAACCACGTAATCGGAAGGGCTAATAAAGACTGAAAATCAAAAAATAAAAATTACACGACCTTTTAAAAAATAAGCAAATTACCCCTTAACTCTCGTTAATTTGACGCCCTACTTCGCGACACTCGCCGGCGGATTATCGAGCGTTCGAAGGTTGAAGCGAAACAGCGGATTTCCCCAGTCGTCTAGAATTTTGCAATCGGTTTCAAAATCAAAGTGCAGCGGATCCTAAAACTTTATTAAGAAAGTACTATGGACGAATTAGTGAGTAGGTACCATATTCTTGCAAAAGTAATAAATCATACAATAAGCTATGAATAATTAATTGAACATATGTAATATGTAGTAAAGACTCATATTCAATTATTAAACGTAGTGAATACGTTAACAATTTTAAAAACACCAAATTACATAATTTAACATTCGAGAACAATTATTATCCTTATACATTTGTTTTTATTAACAAATAAATAATACTTGTTGATAATTAAAATGTAAAAAATATATCTTATTTATTCATGTGTCTAGCCAAAAAGCTCTGTTTATTCGGTGTAGGGGAGCTACGGATTAAAAAGGCATTAAAAGCTAGGTTAATGACCGCATATTACGATAGGTCAAAATTCACTCTTGATAAATGGGTTAGTGGTTAGGAGCGGTCCGAAAAGGAGTTTAAATAATGATTTGATTTTTTTTCAGCGTAAATATGCATTTTAATTTTTTTTTTAATCGGGTATTTGTGTTTTACTCATTTTTGCCTATCTTCACTTAAAATTACTGACAATACAACATTTCATTTAGAAACTTTTTTCACTCTCATTTTTTCGTAAACTTAATAGTTTGCGAGCAAAAAAATAAATCATTTCTTCATGACGATTACACATAATTAGTACATATAACAGTTATTAAAAACGTAGTATGCGATTATAAGGAAAAATAATTAATTTTTTTGCTCGTAAACTATTAAGTATACGAAAAAATGAGAAGAGTAAAAAAAGTTTCTAAATGAAGTATTAAAAGATATTTTTTTTGTTAGAATTAGCTAACGTAGAAAAAAGTTCTGAGAGAAATAAAACTAAGGGATTCTAATTTCTTTAATTCAAAGACATAAACCAGAAAAAAGGCTGCTAAAAGATATCATTCAACTAGTTGTTAACGTGTACCAAAATTCAAATTTCTAAGTTTAACCGTTTTTGCGAAAAAAAAGCGAAAAAATGTATTGGAAGTACTCCCCCTAAAATTACTTTCTAAACACATCCTTAAAATATTTGCACATCATTATGAAACACCCTGTATAGGAAAAATAAATTAGAGCAATACTGAGATTAACATGTTTAAGAGATAATAACTCTAAACGCTTATTTCAGTCAAATTGCAAACGTTCTTTGCAATTTAGTACAAATTAAAATATGATTTGCAACTTATTCTATCGATAAAAATTAACGAGATTAAGGAACTTAATTTTGTACAAAAGACTAACCGATAACAAATCACGTATGCGAGTTATATTAAAACTTAACGAAAAGATCTCTTCTTATTTAAAAAAACTTCTGAATGTTAAATATTATGATTATTATTAGCTTGCTGTGTTTATTATTATTATTAACAATAAAAACATATCATCTTTTTTCTACTTTAACAAATTACAAAGGACAAATATTATGTACAAGTGTTATAAAACCAACATTATGACCCAACAAGAAATATTTTTATTGCTTCTTAAGGTAATGTCCAGCGTTTAGTGTTGTGACAGTTCGCCGAGACGCTAAACCTATTTTTGTCCCAAATGAGGAGCGATAAAAGATGTGTGTGTCATTTACGACCTCAGCAGAATTAAGGAAAGCTGAATTCTGTTATGAATAGCCAAAGATAAAGCCACATTTTTTTTCTTAAAATGGAGAATTATAGTTATATGTTTTCCTACAAAAATGTTGACTGACACTAAAATAACGACAGAAGACGGCACAATTTTTTTATCAGGACTTATTAACTTAAAATTTTAGCACAGTTTAAAATTTAAGTAGTGTTTAAGTGTATTAAGTAAATTAATAGTAAAGATTTGTTTTTTATGAAGAAAAATTTTACTTAATTCAATCTGAGTAAATATAGAAACATATTATAACCTTTAACCAGTAAAATTTCTTCATTGAAATAAATAAGTCTTGGAGAGAGAAAAATTTACTTAATTCAAATTTTGAGTATAACAGCATGCAGACTAATGAATTCTTGATTAAAGATAGTAGTTTTTTTTCTATGTATGCTACGTATTACGTAATATTTTGCAAAAAGAAATGAAGATGCCTTTTTTTAAGTGAACAAATTGTTCGGGACCCAAGTTCACGATAGGTCTATGGGAGTCCTATATGCATATGTTAGCAGCCCTGTCGATTGAAAATCGTTGTTAAAAAGTAGTTCTTCGAATTGCTGTGGATTTTCCACTGCTCACACGTTTCTGAAGTAATTTACTAAATTGCGAATTGTTAATAAAGTTGTTGTCAGCGTTATTTTGGTGTAATAACTGTGACAAAATCGAACTCTCGCAGGATGATCTTGAAGCTGTCTCTAAACACTAAACACCTTGTATATAACAGATGTAACTGATGTTCCTGTAATATTTGCCTACGTGCCTTTTACGATGTTCTTGTAATTGCCCACTCTCTCGGGCACGCTGTATGAGATAAACAAATCACATCAGAAAATGTTCTGCATAACGATGCGATGCCTCTGCAATGTTTTGTTGACACTCACCGTAGATTACAACATGTTACTGTCATAAATATATGACATTTTGTAATAATTTTCATATTAATTTAATCTATTTAGTTTATCTAACTTCTAACGCATCAACACTAAATTTAATTTTCAAACACCATAGCCACATCTCATAAAACTGCAAGGTCTGTAAGTAACAATATGACACGGTTCTATGTTAGGGCAGATTTGTATAATATTGTAGAATCACGACGAGCAAGAAAAGACAAACCAGAAGGATAATAATTCTTTTAAATACAGGGTGATTCACAACTTATCCAAAAAAATTTGGGAATAGATGCGGCATGAGAAATGGAGTCAACATCGTAAAAAAAATTTTTGTAAAATCCTTATAGTTTCCGAGAAAAAAATTACATAGCTGGACAACTGTAGTCTCTAGCGTCATTCGCAATACGCGTGGAGAGCCACGTGGCCTTAGCGACTCCGAATACTGAAATCCGTCGTTGCGATAGTGTTTACCTGTTATCTGTGGCGTTTACAACAGTTTTTTAGTAGTTAGTGTCAAAAATGGTTTGCGTGTATAGCAACTCAGAGTTGATGGATATCGTTTTAATTTATGGTGAAGCAAGACAATATTTGTATTATGGTGAAGCATTTGTGTTATGGTGAAGCAAGACATCATTTGTGTTAGTTCGTAGAAAGTGAGTAAGACGGACCTAAATGTGTTTACACGCTAGTGGATAAAATTTTGAACAATTGTTGTTGTAACATCGGGTATGTCAAATGATTTTATTATTTAAAAACACAAATTAATCTTATTAATTAATAAAGGCAAAAACATTTGAGTTTGTTGATATAAAATAGGTGCTATAAAATTATATTTATTTCTTTCCTTGCGAAAGTTTTTGTCGCAGAAGTGTATTTTTAAATCATTTTCGAATTGCCCTTTTTGGTTTTTTCTTTAAAAAATTGTATTTGTAAGGGTCCCCTGTACATCCAAAATTTTTTTTTGGATAAGTTCTGAATCACCCTGTATAAATTTCGACCATTACAAAAATTGTAAGGTTTATTTATTTTAGTGCTTATAAACGTCAATTAAAACCCCTTTTCAATAACGTCGTGTATTTTTCAGTAGACATGTAGACAACTATGTATTATATGCAACTCGTGTTTAAAAAGTGTTTACATACATGTTACAAAAATAACTATTAGGTATATCAAGAAAATTATGTAATTAAAGAAAACACTTCTATAAAAATGTCGTACTTAACAGAGGCGTCACTGTATCATATATTAAATTTTTTATACAAAAAGTGTAAGTATACAAACTTTTTAGTGCATGTCGTTAATGACGACTTTAATACCAACAGGGGAAATTTATAAGAATAAAAATTCAGCGTCTTCCACTTATGGCTTTCCACATGAATAAAGTATAAAATATTGCCCGCGGGAGATATAAGTTTATGGAACAAAACAATATTATTAAAAACTCCCAACTACCAGTACGTGGTTGGAATTTTCGTGTGGGGATACATTATTTAGAAAGGCCACACTAAGTTACAAGAATAGGCTATAAAATAAATTACCTATATTACGTGCGGTTTACTTCATTTGTCATACAACCAGTGGGCAGTTACAGAATTTGTTAATTCTTTTATTTTTATAACATATATTTTTAAAATCAAATTTGTTTTTTGGAAAGCGAAGAATAGCTTGTAGGTTGTTCTTTGCTTGATATAAGTATTCCCGTTATTATTCAAATGTTGCCAATAAAAAGTACTTCCATTTTGCATCTTCAGTGAAGTTTCACACTAGTCAACACAGGTATTGGTAGTATTTTATCTTTACATTCTCAAAGAACACTATTACAATTTTAAAATGTAAGAAAATAACATTATATTCAGCATTCGATGTTGGCAGACAATGGAAATAACGTGAGAACAGGCTTAACATGCACATGACTTGTTACTGTAGTTGCGTTAGTCTGACACAAGTTAAAAAGCATAGCGATTTGTTCTTAAAAGTTGATAATTTTAGAGTTGTGAACATTGTACTAGATTAAAAATTGTTAAATGTAAAACCTACAGACTGACCCACTAAATGCGTCAATCTATCTAGTAAACATTTGATATAGTCTTTCCGATATCAAGAACCAAGAGGTTGACAGTATGTACCGGGTTCGGTCGCTGACGCAGCAACTCGGCATTGACATATTTAAAAAACTTGTTCCCATATTTATTTAGCCATACCCATATACAGGTCTGGTCGAACTAAACGTGGTAGAAATGTGTGCAAAACCATACTTATCGTATCAACTTCGACGTCACCTGTTACATGGGTGTTGTATAATAATGAAAACGTAATATTGACAATTGGTAAAAGGAAGCGCAAAAACGAACGCTTATGTGGCGAATTCTGGAAGGAAGCCTAGATAGTTGAAGTGAGTGGAGATGGGAGTAAGACGATCGGCGGACAGTGTGACAAAATAGTGAAAAATGTGTTTAACCCATATTATAATTAGCAGGTAATTATTCTCCAAGTACTTTGTTGTTAATTGTTCTATGTAATCTTATGATTGTGATGATTATAGACGTTTCATGATAATCATTCTGTATATGTTTAGCCTTCATTGTCTTATGCTCAGGGGCGTATATTTTTCTTGTTACAATTATTATTAAAGATTTATTAAAGATTGCTCATTATTTATTACATGTTAAAATATGTATATTTGTCGTGACTGCTCGGATATTGCAATAACAACTCTTTTGTTTCACATTGAACTTGTTTTGTCATGATTACGTTGTTCGAAAAACAAGTAATAAAGCATTTCTTGTGCTCACTTTATGTCATATGCATATAAGAGCCTTATTGAATTTACTAACACTTTCGCCCGTGAGGAACGAATCTGAAAAAAAAAAGAATAATTAAATACAAAAAATGAATTGCTTAAACAGATCTTCCGAAATCTCAACTCATAGCTGGATTGTCTCCCGTATCGGACACCAGTACCTTCCGGCCCTGCCGGCTAACTAACACCAAACCTCTTCAGTTTTACTTGGAAGTGTGTATGTCTAATTCGAGTGAGGTGACATTTAGTGACACATTAAATAAGTCAGGTCTTATTTATCATTAGCAAAGGATCCTAATTAGAGCAACGATCGTGGGTTTCTCTGCCATGCTCTTTCCCCACAGGAGCTCTAGGTGAGCCTGGTACTCTCATTTTATGTTAAATGGTTGTTAATGTTTTTGTTGTTCTTTTTATTTGACACATATTTAATTTGAAGACTGAGACGCAAATAATAAAGTTAGGTGTATTTACTCTGCTTTTGTTTTATAAAATTAAACCATACTTCCCCTCTTCCGGAGAATCCTCAGCAATTGCACGAATTAACACGTCATAGAGAAAAAGTTACCGTGTGGTGCGACATATCAGCCTTTCGAATTTTTGAGCCGTTCTTCTTTGAAGAAAATGACTTACCTGTTACTGTTACATCAACGTTGTCAGCAGGTATTGCATAACTTCGTTCTGTTGATGTGGATATTCGACGACTATGGTTTCAGCAGGACGAGGTTACTTCCCACATTGTTAGGGAGTCTATGGCAATTCTGCAAAGAATTTTTCTTGGTCGCGTCATTTCGAAATTTGGAGACTTCAACTGGCAGGTACGGTCGCCGGATATTTCTGCTTCTGATTTCTTTTTATGCGGCTACCTATANCACATTATATATAAATTATTATAATTTTTTACCTTTAGCAGAAAACTTTTTTAGGGACGCCTATGAGTCATTAAATTTTATTGCCAGGCGTTTTTACATGTTCAACTGACTTCGGAAAGACATACCAAACACGACAACGAAACCATTAGAGAGTAAGTAAACAATAGATACTTCTTTTTGCGCCAGAGAAAAACCAAAAGGAACTCGTTCCGTACGTACACTAGAAAATGCTGATAAGTCTCTGTAAAATGCTCTGTTAAGTCCTAAATAATCAGCTAAACGATAAGCATTATCATTCAGTATTTCAAACCGAAGTTATCACCACATTCTGAAAGACTTGCGTTTCCAACTCTACAAAATTCAAATCATACAAAAACTTCTGCCACAAGATTTTGGAACACGCATTGACTTTTGAAAGCATTTGGAAGCGTTACTTGCTAAAAACCCGGATATTGTTGATTACTTGCTGATGTCAGGCGAAGCTCATTTTCATCGGTCAGAACACAAACAGAACTTTCATTATTGGGCGACGGAGAATCCTCAGCAATTGCACGAATTACCACGTCATAGAGAAAAAGTTACCGTGTGGTGCGACATATCAGTCTTTCGAATTTTTGAGCCGTTCTTCTTTGAAGAAAATGACTTACCTGTTACTGTTACATTACGTTGTCAGCAGGTATTGCATAACTTCGTTCTGTTGATGTGGATATTCGACGACTATGGTTTCAGCAGGACGAGGTTACTTCCCACATTGTTAGGGAGTCTATGGCAATTCTGCAAAGAATTTTTCTTGGTCGCGTCATTTCGAAATTTGGAGACTTCAACTGGCAGGTACGGTCGCCGGATATTTCTGCTTCTGATTTCTTTTTATGCGGCTACCTACAGCCTAAAGTGTTTTCTAATTGATTTGACTTTGGACGAACTGAAAAATAATATTTGAACGGAGAATAACGCAATACCAGTTCAATTGTTGGTGCGGGTGATGCAATACTTTCGTATTAGACTTCACCAGTGTCAGCAGCGCGAAGGGGGTCATTTAAATGATATAATTAAAAAAAAATTCCGTGTTTTTTCAAGAATCTTTTGTTTGATTTTTGAACTAAAAATTTAGTCACTAATTCAAACGACCAAATTTAAAATGTATACTTCTGCCTAACTCTTTACTTATACTTACATCATTTTAATGAGAAATATTAAGTTCTTGCAGTGACTTTTTCGGGACTCTCAGCCTTGGCGACGATATAGGAGAGGTGGACTTGCCTAACGTAACCGGTATGGACGCCGATCAGCTAGTATAATTTATCTATCTATCTCAGTACATAACATCAAACATTTATAAAATGAAACATTTAGTGCATCATTTATCTAATCATTGATGCTATATTCTATAAATATAACTGCACTACATGGTAAAACTATAGGATAAAACCAAACACGCAACAACAAAACATTGCCACTAATTACTCATTTAGCAAATGACACTTACACCATTGAACAGATCAGACTACAACGGTAACAGAAATTATCGATAAAAGTCCGTTCTACGATACTCACAATTTGCAACCAGTTTGGTGCCAGTTTTAAAATACTTTTAACACTTCCAAAAGAAATTCGCATTGGACAACTAGACATTATATCGCCAAAATAACACTTTTCATAAATCCACAAATTTTTTCCTATATAATGTAGCATTTTAAACGATACACCTACAAATATATTAGCGGTGGTTTATACTTCTTTCTTATTTTCTAAAATAAATTAGGACTCATCATAATTACCTAATTTGCATGTGACAATTTTTTGACAAAATGAATGTTGAATGGCCAACGTTTTTGTGTAAATTTTCTATGTAAATGTATTAATAAATGTGGCGGGCGCCACTTTGGTCTACAATCGATTGGGTCATGGGGACATTCCCTTAAAAAATTTTATTTACACTAACAGTACGCCCCATAGAGCTATAAAGTGTTTAAGGATCTCATAGATTGCACACTTCACTGAAGCACTTAAAGCTATACTACATGGAGAAGCAGCCCATTTATTTGCATATTTTGCATGTACTTGTATAGTTTAGTAACTGACTTATTAACGTACGAAACATTTATTTTCAAGTTCAGTAAAAGGGGTAGATATTAAAATGTTTATAACACTTCTTAAAGGTTCTTAAACAAATTAATTTAAGAGTGCAGTTTTCACAGTTTCGTTTATTTTGACTGGATGGATCAATTTCAACACTTTTGAGGAGTTTGATTTATTTCTGGAAGAAAAGTCGTTTAGATATCATAGTCTCGATTTTCAAAACAGTAAAATAGTGAAAACTGTATTTGATAGTTTGATTCGTTTAAAAGAGAAATTAAAGTTACGTCTCAAATTTCAATTAAATCTCTTCAGCGGTTTTTCCATTTTTTTTTTCGAATTTTATTTACCATTGTGTACACACTCGGGCGTGTGTTTATAAGAATTTTATTTGTTAATTTATAAGGTTTAATTCACTGTCAAGCTAAGCATTTTCTTCAAACATATATCCGATGTTCGTTTTTTAAAAATTGTTTTCTCTTATATACAGAGTGTTAATTATTATTACCTGAGTAATGATTTTAAGACAAAAAGTTCATATAAACATTGGTCCGCAGATGCTTCGTTTTGAAGATACAGGGTGTTGAACTTTTGTAAAAAATTGTTATTTCGTAAATAATATCTTCAATGCCCTTAACTCAATTTTGTTGTAATTTGGCAGTGTTATTTGTAGTATTAAGGGGTTAATTTAACTCTTATCTTGATTAGATTTATTAAGTCCAGTGGTGTCCCGAGCAGTACCTTAACGAATATTTTTGAAAAAAAAATTTATGCCACTGACTGCAACTAAAAATACAACTTTTCTGTCTTTTGAATATTTTTCGTATATTAATTTTTGTAGAAAAAAAATAAAATCCACCTAATTGCATATCCCACATGACACCAGGGAAAAAGTTTTTTTTGGAAATTATTTATTATTATTATATTATATTATTATATATGTTATTAATTATTTTTTATAATTTTTTATTAATAACATGTAACATCTAAATAACAAAGTACAAATAACACTGCCAAATTACAACAAAATTGGGTAAATGGTGTTTAAGATATTTACGAAATAGCAATTTTTTAAAAAAAATTTAACACCCTGTATCTTGAAAAAGAAGCATCTGCGGACCAATGTTTATAACTTTTTGTCTTAAAATCACTCAAATAATCGTCTGTTGAATTTATTGTACATACTTAATTAACACCCTGTATTTTAAAGCGTTGTTGTTTTGCTGACTGCATATTCTGATTCTGTAGGACTTTTCATTTTTATTATTATTTTATTCAAAATTTGTAAAAGACCACCATTCTTTCAGAAGTTTCTTTGGGATATCAGCTCAAGAGCTTTTGTGATTTTTAACGATTTGTAACTGTAATTTTTGATAATAGAATTGTGATTGAGCTCAAATTTCTGCTTACCCACCTACAGGGTGATATTCGGTTCACCAGTTCACCAGTCTACAGTAATTTATTTTGAGTCGTTCAAACTTTTTTCAAAAGTTTGTATACTGGGTGATATTTTGTTTACCCAATTTTATCGTTTTTTTATTGTGCACTAGAAAACTTTCTTCAAAAATTTGTATACAGAGTGATAATTATCACTTCTTATATCTGATTAAAATTTTAATCATTACTTAGATTGTTAGTATAATTACATTGATATTAATGTTGTATTTTTTATCATTCTGCTTGTCAACAGTGTTGTACTTTGTGATCTGGCGTATACATTATTTATCAAAAAGCAATAAATTAAATTGTCTACAATACACCACCATAAATACCAACGGATAGGAATTAATTCCGCAACATCCGCATGATAACAAAGCAACAGTATACTAACGTGACGTGAACGCAAAAAGCATTCTGGGGCGGCGGCTCACGCATGTCTCGGTTGACCTGCTTGCTACGCCATTGAATTGCGGCTCTCTCTGACAGCCTTACTGATTATTATCATGTAAACACCATTGGTCCTTGTACAAGACAACGAGGCAGACTCAGTACTGTAACAAAAGCCGGGACACGTGGTAGTTTATTTGTTAGTTTTCGGAACGGATGGGCCAACTCAGATAGTAAAATATTTCAGTCAACAATAATTATCGAAAAGTTAAGGGTTTTCAAGTAGGTTTAGCGTCGCCATAAAGTCGTTGAGAAACTGGTGCCTCTTGTCACCGGGAGTAATAAATTTGCAAAGCTCGACCATCGCAGTCCTTCGGAGAAGGCCCCATGAAATTTAGCAATGATTTCGAGCAAGTAGACTTAGATCGTCGGGGCCATGTGTTAGGCATCTGGTATCGACTAACTGCGTCGGTTCAGCCCATGGTGAAAGGCAAAATCGATATTTTTAATAACGTGCGAAATATGAAGGAATTCCAAGATATTTAAATAAGTTGTTAGAATGTTGTGAGAAAAATAATAAATCAAAAGCTGGTTTTTGGGCGGGTTTTCCTAGCTATAAGAATAGAGGGCCAGAGGAATGTGTAGGGTTACTTGTAAGTTCAGTTTAGTCTCAAAATTATCCATACAATCGTAAATTCAGTCAATTAGGTATAGTTAAGCCATTTCAACCCCCGATATTCAGGGAGCTCAGTAATAAGATAAAAAGAGAAACTTCTGGACCCAAGAAATGGGCGTGTCGAAGCGAGGTGTCGAATTCAGGAGAGATTTCCAAAAAAAGGAGTTTTTCTCCTTGGATTCCATACTGGCAGTTTTCTTAATTTTAGAGTCTCGGGTTAATTTAATTACGGATAGTCTTTTCAAATTTTGCTATGAATTTGCGTTGGGTTCCCTGAATTTCGGAACGCTGTCGCGTGTAAATGAATCAATATTGTTTGTTCGAGTCCGTTGTGTTATCGTTATTTTGTTTGTTTTTTTTTTGTTATTAAAACCCTTCCTGGAAAGTTTTGGTGTATACTTGTTCTTCCAACTTAAGTGCCACCCTATACAACCAACCACTGAATTACATTCTACATGAGCGAGTTAAATAAAGAAATAACCCCTCAGGTTACAGTACTCGTAAACAGCCTGGGAGTTGTCATCTTGGAGTTTGCTTACTGTCCTCCAGTGCCACCCAAATTATTATCAGTGGTGCCACTGCATTTCATCTGCCATTGCCACTGTCCACCATTACTGACAGTTGGAGGTTTCCAGTAACACCCGATTACTTACTCTGGCTATTGTTAGTAGGGCTGTTTTGGTGAGGTAACTCTTATCGGCTAGAACATTTAGTGTAACCACTCCGTCCAGTTTATTGCCAATTTTTCTTTAATTTCATATTTGTAAATTTAAGTCATACCTCAGTAGTTTTCTTCCTCAATTTACTAATTTTTACATTGACCTTTTCGTATAACTTAATGTAATTTAACTTCTACAAAAATTGTAAATGTAATCGCAACTTTCACTCAAATATTAATAGATTTATTAAATATTAGCTATTTTTTATTATACATTCCAAAATTATCTACAGAACTCAATTATCTATTACATAGATAAAAATTAAGGTCCACTCTACTGAAAATATCCACCCTTGAACGCTGAGTTAGTTGGATCTATTTTTGAACTTCCACAGACCTGCCAATTGTTCTTAAGGTGGAAACTTGAAGTTATACCCCAAGTACATTTCACAACAATATATCGCAATATAAACATAATTATTGGTTAAGCTATGCAATTCCTTAAAGAACAGATCATTTAAATTCAGAATACGATTCAAGACCGTGTGATGGACACCGCTTATTGCTCCCTTTTGTGTAATACTTAAAACGACGCACAAGACAATGCCCATAATAGCCGCTCTGTCAGGATAAAGAAGAAACACAAAAACACTGTCCAACGGCGATCTCATGGCACAGTGTGATGGATAGTCGAGCGTCACGCACAAACAATGATGGATGCGGCGTTTGAGGATAATAGAAATAATCAACAAGAACGTATTGGACCGCTGCATCTTAGAACGCAACGATGAACGGTATAAAAGGATACAATCTCTAATGTACAAGGCATTTTATTTCAAGGATGCAAGGAGATTTATTGCCTTTAGTGCCATTATGACACGGTTAATTATAACACTGAGGGGCGGGGGGTTATCTTTATGTTGACCTACATGACTGTAATCACTATGAAACATTTTTAACTTGATATTTTAATTCAAACTTTTAAGCACAACCATGACGACTTAAACCACAGAAGTTTATTTACAATGTCGTTTCTTTATAATGTTTAATATGTTTAATATAATGAACAGGGTATCCCTGAAAAACGCTTGACCACAGATTCCTTTGATTAAAATAAAACTATATAGCTTAACTTACCTATATACAAAAGTGCACGCCTACTGAGTTATAGTCTTCTAAATATAGAACAGATAACCTAGTTTTTTTCAAATAATTTGAAAACTGTTTTTCTTAGAAACTTCAAATTTGGTATATATATTTTTTTTATATAAGGGCAATGTAAATGTAAAAATGTAATTGGTGAGAATACATATACAGGATGTTCTCTTTCTAGTGCCTGTGCGCCACTGGCTATCCCGTAACTTTTTTGTGTGTACGCCAATGACGACAGAATTTATATTTTTAAAAATAAGCACTATTTTAGAAGATTTTTTGCTTCTTACAAAATTTTTATATCGTTTATGGATTTCGAGTAAAATTGGCACTAGAAAAAGAACATCCTGTATATGTATTATCACCAAATTTTTTGTTTACGTTGTGCTTATATAGAAAAATAAGTGTACCAAATTTGAAATTTCTAAGAAAACTAGTTTTCAAATAATTTGAAAAAAAACTAGGTTATTTATTCTATATTTATTTAGAAGGCTATATCTCAGTAGGCGTGCACTTTTGTATATAGGTAAGTTAGGCTAAATAGTTTTATTTTCATCCAAGGAACCTGTGGTCAAGCGTTGTCCATCCTTTTCAGGGACACCCTGTATATGTTCGGTCATGATAATCGAATAATACCAAGGTACGTTACAAAGTAAACAGGACTTTTTAAAATAAGAACAAAAAGTTTTTTTTTGGCAAAACCGATTAGTTTTATTCAACACTTCCAACTCAACACAGCGATTTGCACGGTCTAAAAGCATGTCGAATAAGTGTTTTAGGCCGGCATGTCCTTCAGGATCATGGTATAATTTGGCTTCTACATCCATATAACTCTTTCTTTTCATCGGAAAATCCACTTTTCCAAAAAGGTAAAAGTCGCAAGGTGCCAAATCAGGCGAATATAGGGAGTGGATGACAATTAAAACGCGATTTTTGTCCAAAAAATCGGTCACACGTGTCGATCGATCAGATGATGCATTATCGTGCTGCAAACACCAACCTCCTTCTGCCCGAATACGATGCACCAAACGCTTCAAAACGCCAAGATAAGAATTATGTATTAAAGGTTTGGTCCAGTGGAATGAACTCTTTGTGGACAATACCCTTGGAATCGTAAAAGCAAATCAACATTGTGTTTACTTTTGATCTCCTTACGAGATTTTTTGGGTTTTAGCTCGTCTGGCGCATTCCACTCAGCACTTTGGCGCTTGGTTTCTGGATCCTATTGGAAATACTACACTTCAACATCACTCACAATACAAAGGAAGTTTTTGTCCGTTCTGGCCTCCTTGATGATGTCCCTCGAATGTTGAATTCTGAACAATTTTTGGTCATCAGTCAACTTGTGTGGAACAATCCGCTCACACAACTTTGAGGTAGCCCAAATGTTCGTCTATAATGCGATAAACTGATGTTTTTGAGATGTTCAATTCCAATTCCATGAATTTCAATGAAGATGCTGACTGATCTTTGATGAATTGACGCACAGTTTTGACGGAATCTGCGTTGATAAAGGATTTCGGTTGGCCAATATGTTGCTCATCATTTACGTCCTCACGACCGTTTTTAAATCGTGTATACTACTCATGAACTCTGCTACGAAATAAACAATCATCACCATAAACTTGGTCTATCAATTGAAACGTTTCGGTAAAACTTTTACCAAGTTTAAAACAAAACTTAATATTACGAAGCTCATTTTTTCCCGATGACACAAATATACTGTCACTTCAGACGCAATAACTCGGCTTCTATTCATCCAAATGCCATGAAAATACATCAGTGAATCAGTGAAGGTTCTTCCTTTCCGACGCATGTAACTGTCAATAGATGGTGTCACCAGAAATATCTGTTTATGAAAAGTCCTGTTTACTTTGAAACACCCTTTTAGGTCTGTTTCTGCAGCAGTTTAGGACCGATTTAAAACTATCAGAGATATTTGACCAATTTATTCATGACCTTAGATTTGATGAAACAACTTCAGCGGTCGAGTATATTTATTTGATCGTTTTAAAATAGTTTTAGACTGCTGCAAAAGCAAATTTAATACTGCCGTCGATGTGACATTTGCATTTCAAAAATTGATATACAGTTCTATCAATATCTATATGAACAAAAAACTACCGAATCTGCACGATCGAAGACTATAAAACACATGAGTAAAAAATCGCTTTATTACGGCCTTAAATAGATACTTACACCATAAAGGAGGTAAGTATTATTTACCAGGGACGATTTTGCGCTCGAGCGGAACGAGTGCTGGCAATAGAGTCCGAGACTAGTAAATTATACTTAACTGCTGCGTGGTGTATAACATTTTATCTGCTTCCACAGTTCTTTATGGTTCATGAAATAAAGATTAGGTTTTATTTTTTGACATTTCTTCATCAATTCATTTTGACATTATTCGAAAACCTGAAAGTCGCCTTGGTTGTTTGGATTTTGTCCTTTCTAAGGTGTTTACAGACAAAGCTACATAAAAGGTGTAATTTTGCTTGTTTTGAATTATTATTTCTAAATGAGTGATTTTCAAATAGAAAGTGCAGCAAATGCGGCCTGCGAATTTTTATTGCCTGAGAACTTGAAAGTGCGCTACGGACGAGCATATAGAAATTCCAAAGAATGGTGCCAGAACAAAAATACTGATGGTGTTTCTGAAATGTCACTGTTAGCATATTTCATAGAGAAGTCAAGAACTTTAAAGTCATTTAGTGGAGTTTGTGGATCAATGATTAAGTTAACTATTTTCATATAGGAGAGCGTGGATATATCAAAATACCTCAAGCTGAGAGCATTTTTGGAACGTAAGAATGACATCTATACATCTAAAAAGTCAAACTTTTTTACAAGAGAACAAGTCAACGATTCTCTCGTTCAGGCAACCGATAACACGTATTTGCTAATAAAGGTAGTGACGGTAGTTGCAGGAGCATGCCGTTCTGATGAGTTATGCAAACTTACTTTGGACATCAATTTCAAAAATTTCGATGACATTATTGTAGTTGCAATTCCGGATTCTAAAAATGGTATGTCACGTACAATTACTACTCGTCTACTACTTAAGAATTTCTGTTTCTCAACTAGAAATTCTTAAGAAATATATTAAGATTACATTGGAAACTGAACTTTCTTTATGCACTATCAAGCAGGTAGATGTTACAACCAATCAGTCGGCAAGAATACCCTATGATTTCTAATAAGATTGCACAGTTTTTGAAACTAGAACAGGCCATTCATTCCGAAGAACATCGGCAACGTTACTGGTTAATACAGGAGTGCAAAGTTATGTTGCTGAGAGTTTAAGTAAAAAAATTAAATAAACAGAATTATTTACAATGACACTTCAATTCCAGGTTCTAGTAGTACGTCCCATCATGCTGTTTTAATGGATCAGTAAGATAATATTGAGCCTCCGGTGAATGAAATGGAGCGGTCAAATCATTTTGAGAAAAATGTGACAATTAGTAAACGCGAAGGGAATAATTATCCAGAATTTATAAATGTTACTAAATGTAATTACAATTAATATAAATATTCATTCATAATAATTAATAAAATGTAATGTTCATCAAATATTTCTATTTATTTGTTCATAACTCGAAATCGCGTTTTTCCCTAGGGAGGTAAGTTACCTCACTTACCTCCCGTTGTCCAAAGCAACTTCCACTTCTACGGTAAACTCCACTTATAGTCCAGTTGGTAGAGCTTCGGCGTGTGTCAAACCTTGATAACCCGGAAATAACTACACAGGTCTACTTTAAATGATGAGTACAATAACAGGCTAATTTGCTGACAAAGTATTTTATCAGGGAAAAAAGTTATTAACAATTTAATCGTGAAAAAAATTTTTTGTAGTTTTCTTTAAATAACTCAGCGGGATGACTTTGTACGAAAAAATGCTTATGACATGATTTTGTTCGTAATAAAAATAGCTACAAAATGGCGGTGGTCCGATTACGAAATTTGCAATAACAAAGCCGTGAGATTGAAAA
>NW_019416476.1:34693-45850 GCF_000390285.2 Anoplophora glabripennis | reverse complement strand
GTATTTTCTATCTTTTTCCCTTTTCTCATAGTTTTTAGTACTTTATAAAATAATTTTTGATTACTTTTATAATTTTCTTCCATTTTTGTTCCGAATTCCGACCATGCTTTCTCTTTAGCTGCAGCTATAGTGCTTTTAACAATATTTCTTTGCCTTTTATATTCTTCCAGGCTTTCTTCAGTTTTCTTTGTTAAGTAAACTTTCCATTTTCTCTTTTTACTTTGAACTTGTTGTTTTATTTCTTCATTCCACCACACTGTTTGTTTCCTGTTGTTTAATATTTTACTTGTTCCACATGTCTTCTTGGCACATTCCAATATTATTTCTTTAAACATATTCCATAGTTGATTCGCGCTAATATTTTCATTGTCTGCCAATATTTTTTCTGTTTCTGCGTTTATCAGCTGTTCATATTTTTCTCTCACTTTTGGGTTTGTTAGCATGTATGATTTTATTGTTTCATGTTGTCTCATCTTATCGGTTTTCTCGTTTATTTCGTATTTTGGGTTCTTATCATTCTTAATATTAGTTACTACCAAGTAATGATCACTATTTATTTCTGATCCTCTTTTAACTCTCGTATCCATAATCTGCTTTCTATTATTCTTCTCAGTTAACACATAATCGATTAATGATTTTTCTCCTCTGTTGGCTTCTACTCGCGTGTATTTATGTATCTCTTTGTGTTCATAAAAAGTGTTTGTTATAATCAAGTTATTTAATAGGCAATACTCCAGCATTCTCTTTCCATTATTATTTCTTTTATTTTCACCATATTGACCTATTACTGTGTTATATCTTCCATCTTTCTTACCCACTCTACTGTTAAAATCTCCTAATACATATACTATTCCTTTACTTTCTTCAGTGACTAATGTTAATTCCTCCCAGAATGTGTCTTTTATTTCTGCTTTTTCATCTTCATCTGGCCCATATACACATATCACAGTCATTTGTTTTCCATCTCTTTTCTTTATCTCCACTGATAAAATTCTCTCCGTATGTGCTTCCCATTTACTCACACTTTGTATTAATTTTTGATGAATTATGCATCCGACACCTGCTGCTGCCCTTTTATTATTTTCTACTCCACTATATATTAACAAGTGACCATTTTCTAATTCCATCACCCCTTTATTCTTTTTCTTTGTTTCTGACACTGCTAAAATATCCAGTCCTGCATTTTGAAACTCTTGCATCAGTTCATTTTCCTTTCCATTAATGCTCCTTATATTCCACGTTCCTATTTTCCATATTTCTTTTGTTTGTCCCTTTTCAGAGTTCTTTCCTTTTCCTTGCCTGTTCGTCAACTTATTTACCGTTTTGTCAGTATTCTGATCAGTATCCTTTCCTAGTTTTTTGGATTCACTAACTCTAGTGTTTCTCTCGCCTTATTCCATCTCAACTCCTCTCCATCAATTATAATCTTACTATACCCAATTTTAACGTTCTTTCCTTTTTTCTTCTCTTCTATTGCCCTCTTTCTTATTTGCTTCTCTTTTTCCTGCTCTTTCTTGGTCATATCTTCATTGATGTAAATTCTCTTGCATTTATTCCTCAGTTTATATTTACTTTTCATTACTTTATCTTTGTCCTTAAATTTTTCGAATTCTATTAAATATGTTTCCTGTCCCAATTTTTGAACGTTTTCTATCTGTGTTTCAACCTCAATTTCTTTCACTAAAAACTCTTCCATATCTTTCTTAAGTGCTTCTCTGTTTTCAGTTTGCATTTTTAATCCTGTCAAAACAATATTATTTTTCCTTTTTTCCTTTTCTAGCCATTCTATTTTATTTTCTATTATTTCCATTTTATCTCTAATAATAATTCATATAACTTTTAATTTTGAAATAAGTGGCTTTTATAAGACAAAAATAGTAACAAATCTCAGTCTACAGGATCTCATAAGGTTGTCTATTATTTTTGCCGCCCTTCGCTAATGGGTCACCCATTAGTCTTTGGGAAAGTATGACAATTAAATTTCAAAAGAGGGTGGAGAAAGAAATTTCAGACAGTTTGGAGCCCGTACTGATACAGATGAGAGTCATTTTATATAAGGCTGTAGAATCAAGGAGAGCGATGATTAATAAGCGGCGTTAAGTAGTAATTTAAACACATTAAATAAGTATGCGAATTCTACAGAAATGAATATGTTACTACGATTAGTACCAGATGCTAAACTTCTACCGACCCCGAATAATGCTGTCTAATTGGTGAAATATCTAGATTACTATTAGAGATACAGTTCCGAATTTTGAAAGTATATGTGGTGGGTAACTAAGGCTTATAATTTGAGATATTTTGCCACCCAATCCGGTATAACCAGAAGTAAAGGCATCTATATTTTATTTTTATAACTACTCACAATTCTATATTCAAATGTGTGTCGCGATTTATTAATTTCGATATTTTCGTAGCCACTCGATGTTATCCAACTAGCAAATTATGATAGCCATTACTTGATTGGGTAGTTTACGAGTAACATAACTGAATGTGTAATAGTTATTATAATTCGCAAATTAGGTGCACTTTTTCGCGACCACTACTGAAATTTATAAAATTACCACAAAACATAATTTCCCAAAATGAGTTGTTAGCAGCCACGAATTATGAGCTCATAACTTGGGTATAAATACAATACAGTGCGTTACTTGTAGTTATGGAAAAATATAGGTACTTCATATTGGGCGTTTGCATGTCAAAAGCTTTAATCACATGGCTCAAAAGCGTTAATGACGTGGCTCAAAAGCTTTAACGACATGAATTGAAAGTCATTGGTTTTTGATATAGAGGGTGTTCAAATTTTTGAACAATATATTTATGCAAAAATCGTGAAAGATGTTTGAAATAAGGTAAAGGTAAAATATACTAATATACGCTGGGAGACCAAGAACAGCAGAATTTTCTCAAATTTTTCCTCGACAAAACAGTTTTTAGCCAAAAATTTTAAAGAGCTTATACAGGGTGTCCGGGAAAATGTGGAAAATCTCTCAGGTGAAGATAGAACATGAAAAAATAAGATGACAAGTACCTATACAAATTTTTAGTACAGGTCCTCCCTACGGAGATATGTGTCCCTGAAAAACGCCGCTGGAAATCGGTTTTTCTTTTTAAAGCGGTTAATATAATTTAATAAAATTTTTTTGTGACGGACGCTAGTAAGGACCTCTTAAAATAGTATTCTTGAAATATTTTTAGCTTTTTTAATTTACCAATGGGCGGGATAAGCTTTACAAATTAATGCCTAAATTTTTAACACCTTGTATGATAAAGACTTTAAAATAATAAATCTGGGTAGCTTCGACCTTAGATTAAAAAAAAGGTATTCTTGTTTATTGTCGATAAAATGAACCGTTTACGAGAAAAAGAATAACAAACAAATTCATGTTTTATTTTTAATAAAAAGAGCCAAGATTTCTATTTTTTTTTCTCTACATTTTTTACGCACCATAGAAAAGGGGTGTTGAATGTTTGGTAACTGAGCCTGAAAATGAAACATGAGATTGTATAGAAATAAAGTTAATGGCACAAACTTGTAAAACTAAATCCATCCGATGGGCAGGTTGTCATCGTAACTAATGATAGCTGGCAATAAAAAAAATGTTGCTGACCCTGTAGCAAGAGAAAGCTATACAAGCCGAAGTTTAGGTGTACATGACGCAAGTAGATAAAAAAATAGTGTATTGAAGAAAGAGTATAGGTCAAATTTATGAAAATAATGTCACTATCTTTTAGTTCACGGGGAAGTGTTCAAATAAATTATTTTTGCTTAAATATCAAGTCTTTAAAAGGGAAATACTAAGTTAAAAAATAAAGTGTAATTGAGGTAAACACGCTTTAATGAAATATCGCTTCTTTTCAATCAACAAGGTGTCAAAGTTTACCTATAATTAATTTTGGAATTTTGATAATAAGTGTACGAATATTTCTATTTGGTCGATCAACCTGAAAATTTCAATGACCATGTTGTTTCTAAAATTAGTCCAACATATAAAATGAAGAAAAAGTCAAAACCATCTTACGCTAGACTAAAATCGATACTGTAAAAAGAAGAATATAATCCAGAGATCAATAACTTATGAATAACCGGTAACAGACCAGTACAAATGTGAAACATAAATTTTAACAAATCTGTTCTAGGATGTCGCTGAATTTTTATGAGAATTTTCCATCCCAACTTACAGTTTCCGCTTCTATCAATTTATCATCGCGCGCTCTATCCCGATTCCAATATTATTTTAATTTATTATGTAGGTATAAGTTTTTTGTTATTGCAAATCATGTTTGTGTAGTTACACGCGTCCTGTTCTGAGAACTCCATCAGAATGAAAAATCGCCCAAGTTGGATTATGTGTATTTTTATAAATAAAAACGCATAAGGACAAACAGGAAAAAGTCTACGGCTCTGACATAAAGGAGTCCCGTTAAAGTTAAGACCGTAAAATGTGATTTTATATTTGGAGAATTTTTGAGAGGATGGAAGATCATTAATCATAGAGATGATACGAAATTAGCTGCCACAACCTATTTCGAAGGAAGTTTCTATGTTGAGCAAGTTTAAACTTTCGAGTAACCGCAACCAAGAACGTATACACTGTATACAGGGCTAATAAACAACAAGGAGTAAAAAATTGATAACGCTTGTTTTAGAAATTTTCCATATCCATGAATACCATGTATGAGTGAACAATTGACATGCCAAGTTCACGAACGAGAAAAGTATTTCCAGTGGGAAACGTTATTTTTTCCAGTTCTATATAATTTTATGTTCCAATTAATACAAAATTATGGAACGAATAATTAATATCTTTGTAATTGCAGCACTTTATTATTGCTATCACATAGATAACTACGAAATCGCCTCCGCTTCCAATACGCTTGTCAATCCGCTCAAAATTAGCATTCATGACTCGATTTCATCTACAATAGCATTCGTAACATCGTAACATTTGAAAAAATTGCGGATGTTTCGAAGACTCCACGCAAAGCTCCACAGACGCGATAGGCCTCCCATCGTGCCAGAGATCACTACGTCGCGTCAGTGAAGGCTTACTTTTGTAAATGGACGGCGGATGTTTCGAAGATTTTGCGCAAAATTCCGCAGACGATGCGATGAACATCCAGAGACCTCCACATAGATGTCGTCAAGCAAGCGCTGTACGCATCCGACATCGCCAAGAAAATCGCCAATGTTTCCAAAATTCGACCGTCGAGCTGCCAGGACCAGAAATATCACGCCGAGAGTTCTTCATTCCATCGAACGATGACAACGATCCGTCCTTCCGCTGAGGTCGCCGACGAGAGACGAGGATGAAGAAATGTTCGACTAACTTTCGAAAAAACCGCGAAAAAGATCAAAATCAACCTCCTGCAAGACCTCCGGGTCAATATTAATATTCAGACCTCTAACTTCACCAAAACAGGCAGACCAGCCAGAAATGCATACATCGCCAACCGGACTCCACCCCGCATGCGATTGAACACGCACCCTAGTCAATTGCAGTTATTTAATCAGGACAATTTACCTGGCCAGAGTGTGTACTCGACAAGTATAAGAATTCGCGTTTGAAACCGCTACATTTCTGTACAAATAAGTATAAATAATAGTATAAATAAAGCACATATTTAAACCTCAACTCGAGTTATCATTTTTATATAAAAAATTCATAAACCCAAACTCAACGCTCTCTCAGCTATACGCTGTAAATCAAGTTTTCTACAAGTTTCTGTATTGGCAGTCCATCCAACAGTGCATAATCTTTAGTGTGTAAGATATAGTGATTTATATATACTAGGGCATTATACCTCGTGAACTTTCCACCTGAGCATTTCAAACTCACGATGGCGAAGGATCTGAGCGAAGGATCTGAAATCTCATTTTCTCTTGTTGACGACGTCAAGGTCTTACGTCAAGAGGGAATTACATGAGATGCTTGGGAACCCTTTCGCCAGCGAGCAGGCGCCTGACGACCAATCATGATGTTCAGAGGAGAAGCAAATAGATCATTTCCATCAAGAGCTAGCGGAACTGAGCCAAATCCGCATCCTAGCGCCCAACGTGGGCCACGACCGAGGACAACCAATATATCTGACACTGTGACATGGCTCATAACGTGGAGTGTTGTTGTTAGATGAAAACCAGACCTATTTGAATCCACGACACTACGCTCATAGAGAAAGGCATACGCTATCAGCTAAGTCTCAAAGTAAGACTAAAGCTAACCCACAAATTTTGACGTTTGTAAACCGTTAGGATTCAGAAGACATTACAACTAAGATCCTCAGATTCGACAAATTGCGCATTTATTATTATTTACTACCTACATTTATTATTTTTATTAGCCTATTGTACAAGTTTAAGTAACAAATTGGCCGTTTTTGAAATAGGCTTTTTTAGATCTGATGGCGTAAATCGCACTACCCCTTGATCGTAGACAGTGGGCAATATTAACATTTAGATTTTGAGATTAATTGGTAAGGTTTTTGCAAATTTAGTTAGTTTAATGCTTTAATCGAGAAAATCATAAATTTGACATTTCCTTTTCATCTCTAAATAAGTATTTTTATCAGCAAAACATACTACAACTTTGCATTTTCGTCTTTAATGAGAAAAATAAATTTATATTTTGTTGCGGTAATAGTATTGACAGGTGCCGTATTAGATGTCACCTCACTGTCACAGAGTTCTAAAATGTCAAAATGACAATTTTTGAGTAATAATTTTATTTAAATTAATACATTTTCATTAAACTTTAACAAAAATTGTCGACGTGTTTTTTATACTTCCTGGATGATATGAGCTATTTAATTATAATTAAAAACTAAGCAACTTTAATTCCCGATTAACTTAATCTGAAAACACAATTTGGAACTTTTTTGGAAAAATATCGATCGCACCAAAAATTTAGACGATCACATTTTTTTAAATTGTAACAATCTGTATTTGGAGAATAGAGCCGTTGTGAATTCTCATGTTTATACGAACTTATAAACTTTTTGTCTTGAAATGAGCCAAAATTCCTTAAAGTTGCACATTATATTTCATATTGTGTGAATTTGATTTTTATTTAATTTAGAAAAATTAAACATGCTTTAAAAGAGTATACATTTTCCACAAAAGCTGACAACTTTCTAGCACAGTTTGAATATTTATTTATTTCAATAAACTGTATAAAATGTATACATAAAAAACTACCTACATAAAATATGAAAGTAGGTGCGTTAGCATTTTTTCTATAAGAAGGTTTCATTCTAGTCAAATATGATTGATAATGGGCGATTCTGTAGAAAGTTCAATACACTTCCGTTATTCATCAACTTCACATTGAATACAATTTTATAAAACAAGAATGTAGACTCTAGGAATTCAAATTCGTTTAAAAATTATCTTATTATTTATAATAATTAAACGGTGAATATTACGAAAAAAATATCTTATATTTCCTATCATTTCATGGTTAAAAGGGTAAAGAACAACAGAAAATATAAAAAAGGTATCGTTTGAAATCAGGAATACTTTTTATACAGGGTGTCCCGAAATTCATGCAACAAAATTTGGTCAAAGATGTTAGAGTCCGCTAAAATGGTAGCGTAGCAGATTTCGCTTGGCCTTGACGACCGGCGAGGCGTTGGCATAATATTGCAGACTGTGCGTTTAGGCTTTTGTAAACTATAAATGAGATCACCCTAGAAATGCTTAAGGAAGTATTAGTCAGTCGGTTGGTTACTGTATCAATAGATAGACCGAGCTTGATCTGTATATCTTTTCCCAATTAAAATAGTTTGTTTGAACTCGGTGGTGTCTTTTACAACCCTATTCATCTTATAAAGATTCTTAAGATAAATTTAGGGGACCCGTATTTTTTCTTTTTGCCCAGTGGCCCCCTCTTTCGGAGTTACAGCCCCCTGAAGTCTGCCCCTAAAAATAATCTTGTTTTTATATCTCAAAACCCTGTTGTACGAGATTCATAAATTTGGTACACAGGGGTTTTATGACAAGTGGAATCTGATGGTGCTATGTTTTAAGACAATTTTTCGTGGGCCCCATTGTCTTTGGAGCCAAAAAAATTTGGTCGCATATTTAAATTTCTTAAAAATTATCAGTCCACTAGAGAGCCATTAAATTTAGAAACTTTTTGTCTCTTTATACTTTTTTCGTAACACACAATGTTTTCGAGAAAAATGTCAAAATGTGATCGAATGCATATCGTGATTCGCCATTTTCCTAAAAAACATAGCGATTTATGAAACAAATATCAAGAGACAAAAATCAATGGCTTTCTAGCTAATTAATAATTAAAAAAAAAAATCAAATTTGCGACCAAATTTTTCTGGTTCCAAAAAGCGTAGCATTGTGAGATTCCACATGTCATAAAACCCCTGTGTACCAAATTTAGTGATTTTCGTACAACATGGTTTTGAGATATAAAAATGACTCCTTAGGGGCAGATTTCAGAGGGCTGTAACACCAAAAGAGGGGGCCAGTTGGCAAAAAGAAAAAATACGGGTCCCCTAAATTTGTCTTAAGAATCTATGACTAAATTTTGTTGCATGAATTTCGGGACACCCTGTAGTTTAAATAACTGCCATAAATAACTGTTAAATATACTCAAATTCTAGTTTTTTCCTGAACACGTTTTTTCTACAATTTAATCTGAAGGCTAATATAAGCGGAAAAGGCTTTACCACAAGCCACATTAGCCAAGCCATATTGGCCTTGGTATCCATGCTAGTCTCATCTTCTTTTTCGTATATATATATATATATATATCCTGATTTTTATTGCTTGTAAACTCTGACCGTGTGTTCGTAAACTTCGATAATTTGCATATATATTAAATTATTAAAACCGAACATAGAGCGAATGTTATATAGGGTGTATTTGTCACAAATTCAGCGGCGTATTCCTTAAATCACTTTAGGCTATTAATAAAAGCGAATAAACAAACAAAATACATTAACAATGAATTCATGGACATGGTGATAACGTATGGTAAACTGCAGTTTCATGTATAACGATTTCCAAATAAGCATGCACCAAGACTTGTAAACAAAAGCAGAGCTATCATCAAGTCGGTACTATCAAAGAAAAATATTCATTTGCAAAAACATAAGTACATATTGTTATGATTATTATGTTTGTGTGATTTGTTTATATAATTAATATACTATGATCTTGCTGTGTATATGTGCATGCTGATGTGTTGGTATGCTGTGATTTACTTGTCGTCAATTATACCCTGGCTAGCTTTAGACTCTTCCCAGTAGTGAGTTCTAGTGAGGTTAAAACTTTGTAGAAAACCAAACAATACACCACACTAAACAAAAGATATTATTCAAAATTTAATTTATTTTATTAATTTATTTTTTCTTTGTCAACAATAAATTATAATCGTAAAATGTTGAGGCACAATTTCGGAATATTTGGAATAATTTTATTATGATAGCAATTTAGTAACACCTAACAGTTTGGGAACTTTTCATAAAGTGGTATTCAAATTGACTCGTTATTGTGTACTGTTGGTTGCCTATACTTAAGGCGATAAAACTGATCCTAAAATTTCTTTCCCAATGTGTTTCTTTGCCTACTTTTATACTTAATATCTATCAAAATGTTTAATACGGCCACTTTTTATTATTATTAATATAGCGAAGTAAAGTTATCTACTATTTATTAGGTATGAACAATTTGTATTAATTTCAAACCTATTTTCAGGTAAGACTACTTATTTATGACTTTTGAGATTGTATTTATTATTCTCTTTTGCTAGCTAGCTTTATCTTACAAGATTCCGTAATTCTTTGTGCACAAAGTTACCTCTACGTATATCTTGTCGATTTTTATTTTCGAACTGCTTGCCCTCTTATACTAGGTATAGATATCGTCCTGGACTCCTCGTTTTTCCTGAATTTACTGGATAACTGGGACCTGCTGCTTACTTTGGTGTGTCTGGAATATCGTCCTGGAATCCTCGTTTTCCTGAAATTACTGGATAGCTGGAACCTGCTGTTTACTTTGATGCGTCTGGAATATCGTCTTTGGTGTGTCTGGAATACGTCCTGGAATCCTCGTTTTTCCTGAACTTACTGGATAGCTGGAACCTGATGCTCACTTTGATGCGTCCGGAATATCGTCTTTGGTGTGTCTGGAATATCGTCCTGGAGTCTTCGTTTTTTTCTGAATTTGTATGATCTCTGGAACTGTTGCTTAGTATTGAATATGCGGAATATCGTCCTGGTCTGTCCTGGATATCGCCTTGGAGTCCTTTGAAGAGACTGGACTTTCGAATCCTTTTGGCCCAACTTTAATTTTTCTTTGTCATGGAATACTAACTTTGAAGGTCTTACTATATTTCACTGTAATTATTACTATTTATATGGGGTTTTCCTACTTTATTTCTTTCTAAACACTTCTCTCGGACAAATATTTCGTAACTAGTCAATAATCTTCCAATTTTTATTTTNAAGCATTTTTTCGTACAAAGTCATCCCGCTGAGTTATTTAAAGAAAACTACTAAACAAAATTTTGTTCACGATTAAATTGTTAATAATTTTTTTTCCTGATAAGATACTTTGTCAGCAAATTAGCCTGTTATTGTACTCAACATTTAAAGTATTCCTGTGTAGTTATTTCCGAGTTATCAAGAAAATGTCATCAACAGTAACTTTTCGGCCTCTGCCGACTGCAGTATTACCCCCTTAAAAATAATGTATTAATAGTCTATTTACTATAGTGGGAGCAGATAAAAAGTGTTTGCATTTTTTTAGTCTTCAATCGTTTTTATAAAAATAACGATTAACTTTGCCCGGTAGTATGCAGTAGGTACTTATATATCTTCAGTTTGAAAGAAGACTACGGATTTCAGTACACAAAAAATATTCTCCTAATGGCTATTTTTTCTACTCTATTTATAAAGTTTGTTGGGCCCTGTATACGTACCTACGTACATACTATAAGTCACTTTGCTAGTTGAGGTGCTAGGCGTTCTGACAAAACATTTAAGTTTTGTCGGAATACAGGAGGTTTGAGACGGTGAGTTGAATTTATTTTTTAGGAATATACCTAACTACGTTAGATTTGTTTTCAGAGACTTCGAGTAAGATAAAAAACAACTCCTATTATACAAATAATAATAATTCATATATATATATATATA